>NW_027513225.1:0-243372 GCF_048772815.1 Callospermophilus lateralis
CATGTTTGTGGAGGGTTTACCCTGTCCCTTAGTTTTGGAAACTCCTCTACCACCTAGAAGGTTGTGAACTCCTGAGCATTTTCCATTTCAGATATGTATTCACTGATTTTGTAACTCTTCTCCTCTAATTGTGTCTTACTTGGGGTGAAGGTAATGTCAAGGCATTGTTCTGGATGAGAGCGGGAGGATATTTGTGCAGCATATATTTACATACACATTGGATTCATTTTCCAATTTTCCATTCGAAATACTGAATCCCTGACACTAACCCATACCTAGTAGACTCAGACTATTCATCCTAATATAATGGAGAAAATTAACCCAACACATTAGAAATACAAGTACTTCAGAGGAGACATGTTGTATAGTTGGACTTGACATTTGCATTATATAAGGTAGGAGTTATAAATCTAGTCAAATTTATTTGAAATATTCTCCATGTGTTTTAAACTTAACAAATATGTGAATTTTTGTTTCCTTTTTCTGTAGTCTATTCACACATGTATATTTATATGCATATATAGAATCCTACCAGGTATCACACGTACATTTTTGTGAGGTGGCTGTCTTGGCAGATACAAATTGTGAGAAGAGTTCACTCCTCCTAAATGCTGTCGGAAATGAAAATTCAACTTATAGGAGAGCGTCCTAGTAGAACAACATTATTCATTAGCTCATGTTCAGTAAAATAAATATTTTTGCATTTGTGGATGATACATATTTACTGATGAATTTCGATTGTCATTTATATTGGTACTTTTTAATATCTATGAGTTGTGTGTGTGTGTGTGTGTGTGTTTGTGTGTGTGTGTGTGTGTGTATAGATATAGATATAGATATACTCTCCAAATTTTTCAAAATATGAAATATATGTGTCTAATATACACTCTCTAAATTCATTCATGTTCATGTATGTGGATTTATAATCCACTTTTCACAAGATGATAATCAGAAATATTCATCCACCTGAAATACATATTTGTTTCCTAGTACTGAAAACTAACTTCAGTGAATGGTGCATACAAATCCTAATTATTCTACAGTAACTGACCCAGTCTAACATCAATGCAAGTAGACTCCTATGGGACATGATATGTAATTTGTCATTCATTTGTATTCGACACTGGTCATTATTGTTTCTTCAGTTTTTGCACATCACAGGATATACATTTCATCCACAAGTTCACAAATTAATAAGCATTTGTTTCAACTTTCACCACTTCTTGCTTCAGAACACATGTATTGTCAGGGTTTCTTGACTGGTCTTTTCATGAGACTTCTTTCCAAACACATTATTTGAATTTCCATAATCATTTTGAAGCAAACGTCACACACTCTTCATGATAAACCAAAACACAAATATTTCCATTACATATATACCTGGTTGGAATGAATGATTGTATATCAATATACGATTTCCTTTAATTTTTCAGATATCAGTTCAGTTCATTATTTAAAGTTCAAAAAAGTTATATTATTTATTCACAGTATGGTCTATTCATGCTTTTTCTCTATATTCCTAGAAACAGGGTAAACCTCTTTGTAACCCCGATTCTCATTTTACATCTTCAATATATTGCTCCCAGAAATGGTGAAAGAAATACTCATGTCACCTCATTATCACAGTAATATTCTGGACAAAAAATGGAAAGGTCACACTTATGATTGTACCAAAGCCTAAATGGAAAGTGAACATGGATTTCTAAAAACATCCATGTCCAGGTTGCCTAATGCTGTCAATTGTCAATCCTATTGGTGACTACATATTTGTTTTTTTCCTAATTTATATATTCAAACTCAACCCTGTTGAAAATGTCTAATTCTATCACTCACTTTATACTTTGCCTGATTTCCTAATATTTCTATTGATATCTGCTTTTCTACATATTTTCCCCAGTTCAACATAGTGACTGACTCTTCATATGTGCTGACATTTACATTCACTCAACAACCGAAAGTCTATTGCTAAAGAACTTTTGGTCCAAATTCTATACTCACTCTTCTTCCTAAACCTACCGACTATCTTCCTAATCCTATTGAATATCCCTTTTTGACTGGATGTTCTCTCTAAATTCAATCATCCAATGTACAAGGTCCTATGCCATTGTATATCGAATTATCTGAGGCATCTTTGCAGAACATCATTCAAAGCTAAGTAACCCAATCAAGGGCAAAACCCTTCTGGGCTTCAAATCATACCTAGATTTCTGTTTTCCTACTTATATTTCACCTCTATATTCTTGTAAATATTGCAGGTTCCCAATACCATTATTCATCACACAGAATCACTCGTAACCCAAATCAAACCTGTTTTTAACCCCAAGTATACACTGTTCCCTCAATCATTTTACAGAAGAGCAGGGACAGAGTGGTTCTTACAATACAGGAAAGTTGGGGACCTTCCACCTGATGAGAACCTCAAATGTCCATGCACAAATGATACCTGGAGAAGTTGTAGGCAGGTATGAAGCACCTGAGAGAGCAAAAGTCATCTTCCATGGCAAACAACCTGGTCAGGATGAAGGGATGTGTCTGAATCTGCCTCTCTCTCTTCTTATTGTACAGAAGATGGACCAAACCAGGGCTGAGTGGAGAGCTGTTCCCGGGTGCCAATGGTGATATACATTCTACCTTATGAAAGTGTCACAGGAAGTAGGGGCAACCTCCATCTTATGTTACCCTTGGAAGCAACTGTTAGGACAAAGTGGTTGCCAAGGCAGTGACCTCATTCAGTTCCAAAGAATGTGACATACCTCATTTCCTTGGTGATTGAACTCTCTGAACTTGGTATCCAAGAAGCCAGGCACCCAGAGGCAGTCCCAGTCCCAGTCCCAGTGGGCTCACTTGTTTGGATTTACCAAGGACAGAGTCAGTTTTCTTGGTACCTAATGATGTGAGGATGGCCAAATGCCAGGAGAGCTCTGAAGATGGACCTTTCCTGAGAAAACAGGTAGTGGCTAACCACTTTTTCCTGACATCTTCACAGAATTCGTCAAGGAAACAAGATCTGAGAGAAGACAGGCCATTTCGGGGGAACATAGTATGGCCCACCAGTCAGAGGACACTCCGGATAGTCACAGACGTACTTGGGGGAAGGAGGTGCCTTTGTGGGAGTGGGTGTGGGTTTGTTGTTTTGTCTCATGTTCTGAGAATAGATAGAAAAGGCGGTTTGTTTGGTTTGGAGTGGACAGTTTCTAGTAAGTCATTTGACACGGCGAGTGTTTCTCTTTCTGTGTATCCCACTGTGTCCGTTGTTGTAGACATTAGAAAAGAGAATGCATTAATGGATGTGTCCTGTCTAGTATAAATCTTCCCATGCCCAATATATGAATGGACTGCAGCTTGTCTTATCGATGTGCAACACCTGCTATCTTTCTAAGTTGTAGTTTTCTTCCTGAATTCTGGCCACTCTCCAGAATAGGCTCATGGATTTGTGTCCAAAATATGTACCACCTCCAAGCTCTGTGACATGGCCATGTACTGGATAGCTGAAGAGAATGGCGAGCGTCTCAGAAAACTCAGATATCAGTGTGACCAGGAAAGTCTCAGTGAAGAAACCTTGCTTTGGGCCTTTTGCTTACTTATTGTTGTGTTGCACTGAATGTCAGGAAGGTCTTTGCCTCAGGCCACCCCTTTGTGAAGCCTGATGAAAACAGTTTTCAAATGGAAATGAATGGGCCTCACCTGTGGCTCTTTGCTTAATTGCTTTGGAAAGGGATGTGTCTTTATCAGCCTCTTGGGCCTGTGTGTGGCTGTGACTTAGATTCTCAGCACCTGATGGATCTTAAGAATGATCCCATGTGAGCTTCCAAAACCAAAATGGCAAAAAAATTCATTCATTGTGGATGAAGGCTCTTGCCTTCCTCTGTTAGGTTCCTGCACTCCATCAAATGACAATAGGGATTCTTTGGGTCAAATGAGTTCTTCAAAGCCCTGCAGAGGTACTTGTGTTTTCGCATGACTCTAAATCACCTAAAGAATCGATACCTAAAATCAGTAGGCCTCAAATTGGAGAAACACAGAAGTATTAACGGCAGGCTTATTTGTTCACTCCTGGTTCACAGAAACGGTGTCCAGGCTACCCTGACTTTAGACAAATGAGGGGCAAACGAGCTGATTTTGGACACTGTCTTGGGCTGCGCCCCTCATGGAAACCTCCAGCCAAAGGTTAAGATGATTGACTATATGAAATAAGATGAGGGCCATGTGGGAGTGTTTTGGTTTTAATTTTGGTCATTTGTGTGGCATTGGAAAAAATGACTGGGTTCACGTGGGCTTGAACTCTGGTGTGATTCCCCTTAGAGACTGGGTTTTGGAACTGAACTCAGAGAAGCATTGCCATGAATTTTGTTGGGATTTTAAGAGGCCACGCATGAAATTCGCTCTTGGAAACTGAGACCTAGGCCCCGGGTGGATTTCCACAGAGGCCTGGGAATCTCAGCAAGGATATCACATGATTTTATTCTTAAAGAAATGGCAGCCATAGTTGAGAGTCAAAACACACATGGACCTCACATTGTAGACCTCAATGGGCCTGGCCTAATGTGACCTTTTGTCCACTCTTTGTTAAGCCGTGCCTGTGAGAGTTCTCCAGAGATTTCATTGAAATGAGCTTCCTCACCATTTAATGTTTGCTGAATGAACTGAAACCCACAGTGCCTCCAATTTCATGCTTGAAAAATGGCTAGATAAATTCCATGAAATTTTTGAAATTCCTATGACCAGGTGGCACTGGAGAAACATTGGATGTCCTGTTGCTGATCATGAGTATACCAGACAGTGCCTTGATTTACTGAGTTTCATGAAAATGGTGTCGAACAGAGATGCCAGAAATTTGGAGCCTGCTGAGTAGTGGGTCTAGAGCAGTGGTGGGGAGGTGTTTGATAAAACATCCGTGGTAGGGCCATGTGGATCTACCATTGGATTCCAAATGGCTTGTAACTGACATGGTGCAGCCAACAGACCCTTATATGTAAAGGCATCTTGTTATATGGAGAGTTTTCAGAGGAAAATTAAGAATCAGGTTGATATGGACAAGGGGGCAATGGGGCAAGCTGTGAGAGATAGGAGCCTAGTTGGTGCATTCTCTTGCAGACCCTGACCCACCACACGTGACAGAACTCCCTCCAGCACTGTGTCCCAGTTTAGCTCCTAGTATTTCGTGAAACAAATACCAAACTCACAGTGCAGCAGCCAAAACACCACAAAAAGTGGAAGAGGACCAAATGGCTTCACAGTCCACACGGGGAGACACTTAGTCCCCAGTGGCCTCAGTTTACCTACAAAGAGAGGATTCAGCACTGCTTCATCTTGTTCATTGGAAAATAAGAAACCATGTCCTCCAGGTCACATAGATGCAGACCCAGCTTTGATGTTCTCACTACAGAGGAAGCCAAATCTCCTGAAAACAACATATATTTCAAGTGTGGAAGCTCAGAGGCAGTTTCTCAAAAAGTTTTTAGGCCAGCAGAGCTCCATGTTTGTGGAGGGTTTACCCTGTCCCTTAGTTTTGGAAACTCCTCTACCACCTAGAAGGTTGTGAACTCCTGAGCATTTTCCATTTCAGATATGTATTCACTGATTTTGTAACTCTTCTCCTCTAATTGTGTCTTACTTGGGGTGAAGGTAATGTCAAGGCATTGTTCTGGATGAGAGCGGGAGGATATTTGTGCAGCATATATTTACATACACATTGGATTCATTTTCCAATTTTCCATTCGAAATACTGAATCCCTGACACTAACCCATACCTAGTAGACTCAGACTATTCATCCTAATATAATGGAGAAAATTAACCCAACACATTAGAAATACAAGTACTTCAGAGGAGACATGTTGTATAGTTGGACTTGACATTTGCATTATATAAGGTAGGAGTTATAAATCTAGTCAAATTTATTTGAAATATTCTCCATGTGTTTTAAACTTAACAAATATGTGAATTTTTGTTTCCTTTTTCTGTAGTCTATTCACACATGTATATTTATATGCATATATAGAATCCTACCAGGTATCACACGTACATTTTTGTGAGGTGGCTGTCTTGGCAGATACAAATTGTGAGAAGAGTTCACTCCTCCTAAATGCTGTCGGAAATGAAAATTCAACTTATAGGAGAGCGTCCTAGTAGAACAACATTATTCATTAGCTCATGTTCAGTAAAATAAATATTTTTGCATTTGTGGATGATACATATTTACTGATGAATTTCGATTGTCATTTATATTGGTACTTTTTAATATCTATGAGTTGTGTGTGTGTGTGTGTGTGTGTTTGTGTGTGTGTGTGTGTGTGTATAGATATAGATATAGATATACTCTCCAAATTTTTCAAAATATGAAATATATGTGTCTAATATACACTCTCTAAATTCATTCATGTTCATGTATGTGGATTTATAATCCACTTTTCACAAGATGATAATCAGAAATATTCATCCACCTGAAATACATATTTGTTTCCTAGTACTGAAAACTAACTTCAGTGAATGGTGCATACAAATCCTAATTATTCTACAGTAACTGACCCAGTCTAACATCAATGCAAGTAGACTCCTATGGGACATGATATGTAATTTGTCATTCATTTGTATTCGACACTGGTCATTATTGTTTCTTCAGTTTTTGCACATCACAGGATATACATTTCATCCACAAGTTCACAAATTAATAAGCATTTGTTTCAACTTTCACCACTTCTTGCTTCAGAACACATGTATTGTCAGGGTTTCTTGACTGGTCTTTTCATGAGACTTCTTTCCAAACACATTATTTTGAATTTCCATAATCATTTTGAAGCAAACGTCACACACTCTTCATGATAAACCAAAACACAAATATTTCCATTACATATATACCTGGTTGGAATGAATGATTGTATATCAATATACGATTTCCTTTAATTTTTCAGATATCAGTTCAGTTCATTATTTAAAGTTCAAAAAAGTTATATTATTTATTCACAGTATGGTCTATTCATGCTTTTTCTCTATATTCCTAGAAACAGGGTAAACCTCTTTGTAACCCCGATTCTCATTTTACATCTTCAATATATTGCTCCCAGAAATGGTGAAAGAAATACTCATGTCACCTCATTATCACAGTAATATTCTGGACAAAAAATGGAAAGGTCACACTTATGATTGTACCAAAGCCTAAATGGAAAGTGAACATGGATTTCTAAAAACATCCATGTCCAGGTTGCCTAATGCTGTCAATTGTCAATCCTATTGGTGACTACATATTTGTTTTTTTCCTAATTTATATATTCAAACTCAACCCTGTTGAAAATGTCTAATTCTATCACTCACTTTATACTTTGCCTGATTTCCTAATATTTCTATTGATATCTGCTTTTCTACATATTTTCCCCAGTTCAACATAGTGACTGACTCTTCATATGTGCTGACATTTACATTCACTCAACAACCGAAAGTCTATTGCTAAAGAACTTTTGGTCCAAATTCTATACTCACTCTTCTTCCTAAACCTACCGACTATCTTCCTAATCCTATTGAATATCCCTTTTTGACTGGATGTTCTCTCTAAATTCAATCATCCAATGTACAAGGTCCTATGCCATTGTATATCGAATTATCTGAGGCATCTTTGCAGAACATCATTCAAAGCTAAGTAACCCAATCAAGGGCAAAACCCTTCTGGGCTTCAAATCATACCTAGATTTCTGTTTTCCTACTTATATTTCACCTCTATATTCTTGTAAATATTGCAGGTTCCCAATACCATTATTCATCACACAGAATCACTCGTAACCCAAATCAAACCTGTTTTTAACCCCAAGTATACACTGTTCCCTCAATCATTTTACAGAAGAGCAGGGACAGAGTGGTTCTTACAATACAGGAAAGTTGGGGACCTTCCACCTGATGAGAACCTCAAATGTCCATGCACAAATGATACCTGGAGAAGTTGTAGGCAGGTATGAAGCACCTGAGAGAGCAAAAGTCATCTTCCATGGCAAACAACCTGGTCAGGATGAAGGGATGTGTCTGAATCTGCCTCTCTCTCTTCTTATTGTACAGAAGATGGACCAAACCAGGGCTGAGTGGAGAGCTGTTCCCGGGTGCCAATGGTGATATACATTCTACCTTATGAAAGTGTCACAGGAAGTAGGGGCAACCTCCATCTTATGTTACCCTTGGAAGCAACTGTTAGGACAAAGTGGTTGCCAAGGCAGTGACCTCATTCAGTTCCAAAGAATGTGACATACCTCATTTCCTTGGTGATGGAACTCTCTGAACTTGGTATCCAAGAAGCCAGGCACCCAGAGGCAGTCCCAGTCCCAGTCCCAGTGGGCTCACTTGTTTGGATTTACCAAGGACAGAGTCAGTTTTCTTGGTACCTAATGATGTGAGGATGGCCAAATGCCAGGAGAGCTCTGAAGATGGACCTTTCCTGAGAAAACAGGTAGTGGCTAACCACTTTTTCCTGACATCTTCACAGAATTCGTCAAGGAAACAAGATCTGAGAGAAGACAGGCCATTTCGGGGGAACATAGTATGGCCCACCAGTCAGAGGACACTCCGGATAGTCACAGACGTACTTGGGGGAAGGAGGTGCCTTTGTGGGAGTGGGTGTGGGTTTGTTGTTTTGTCTCATGTTCTGAGAATAGATAGAAAAGGCGGTTTGTTTGGTTTGGAGTGGACAGTTTCTAGTAAGTCATTTGACACGGCGAGTGTTTCTCTTTCTGTGTATCCCACTGTGTCCGTTGTTGTAGACATTAGAAAAGAGAATGCATTAATGGATGTGTCCTGTCTAGTATAAATCTTCCCATGCCCAATATATGAATGGACTGCAGCTTGTCTTATCGATGTGCAACACCTGCTATCTTTCTAAGTTGTAGTTTTCTTCCTGAATTCTGGCCACTCTCCAGAATAGGCTCATGGATTTGTGTCCAAAATATGTACCACCTCCAAGCTCTGTGACATGGCCATGTACTGGATAGCTGAAGAGAATGGCGAGCGTCTCAGAAAACTCAGATATCAGTGTGACCAGGAAAGTCTCAGTGAAGAAACCTTGCTTTGGGCCTTTTGCTTACTTATTGTTGTGTTGCACTGAATGTCAGGAAGGTCTTTGCCTCAGGCCACCCCTTTGTGAAGCCTGATGAAAACAGTTTTCAAATGGAAATGAATGGGCCTCACCTGTGGCTCTTTGCTTAATTGCTTTGGAAAGGGATGTGTCTTTATCAGCCTCTTGGGCCTGTGTGTGGCTGTGACTTAGATTCTCAGCACCTGATGGATCTTAAGAATGATCCCATGTGAGCTTCCAAAACCAAAATGGCAAAAAAATTCATTCATTGTGGATGAAGGCTCTTGCCTTCCTCTGTTAGGTTCCTGCACTCCATCAAATGACAATAGGGATTCTTTGGGTCAAATGAGTTCTTCAAAGCCCTGCAGAGGTACTTGTGTTTTCGCATGACTCTAAATCACCTAAAGAATCGATACCTAAAATCAGTAGGCCTCAAATTGGAGAAACACAGAAGTATTAACGGCAGGCTTATTTGTTCACTCCTGGTTCACAGAAACGGTGTCCAGGCTACCCTGACTTTAGACAAATGAGGGGCAAACGAGCTGATTTTGGACACTGTCTTGGGCTGCGCCCCTCATGGAAACCTCCAGCCAAAGGTTAAGATGATTGACTATATGAAATAAGATGAGGGCCATGTGGGAGTGTTTTGGTTTTAATTTTGGTCATTTGTGTGGCATTGGAAAAAATGACTGGGTTCACGTGGGCTTGAACTCTGGTGTGATTCCCCTTAGAGACTGGGTTTTGGAACTGAACTCAGAGAAGCATTGCCATGAATTTTGTTGGGATTTTAAGAGGCCACGCATGAAATTCGCTCTTGGAAACTGAGACCTAGGCCCCGGGTGGATTTCCACAGAGGCCTGGGAATCTCAGCAAGGATATCACATGATTTTATTCTTAAAGAAATGGCAGCCATAGTTGAGAGTCAAAACACACATGGACCTCACATTGTAGACCTCAATGGGCCTGGCCTAATGTGACCTTTTGTCCACTCTTTGTTAAGCCGTGCCTGTGAGAGTTCTCCAGAGATTTCATTGAAATGAGCTTCCTCACCATTTAATGTTTGCTGAATGAACTGAAACCCACAGTGCCTCCAATTTCATGCTTGAAAAATGGCTAGATAAATTCCATGAAATTTTTGAAATTCCTATGACCAGGTGGCACTGGAGAAACATTGGATGTCCTGTTGCTGATCATGAGTATACCAGACAGTGCCTTGATTTACTGAGTTTCATGAAAATGGTGTCGAACAGAGATGCCAGAAATTTGGAGCCTGCTGAGTAGTGGGTCTAGAGCAGTGGTGGGGAGGTGTTTGATAAAACATCCGTGGTAGGGCCATGTGGATCTACCATTGGATTCCAAATGGCTTGTAACTGACATGGTGCAGCCAACAGACCCTTATATGTAAAGGCATCTTGTTATATGGAGAGTTTTCAGAGGAAAATTAAGAATCAGGTTGATATGGACAAGGGGGCAATGGGGCAAGCTGTGAGAGATAGGAGCCTAGTTGGTGCATTCTCTTGCAGACCCTGACCCACCACACGTGACAGAACTCCCTCCAGCACTGTGTCCCAGTTTAGCTCCTAGTATTTCGTGAAACAAATACCAAACTCACAGTGCAGCAGCCAAAACACCACAAAAAGTGGAAGAGGACCAAATGGCTTCACAGTCCACACGGGGAGACACTTAGTCCCCAGTGGCCTCAGTTTACCTACAAAGAGAGGATTCAGCACTGCTTCATCTTGTTCATTGGAAAATAAGAAACCATGTCCTCCAGGTCACATAGATGCAGACCCAGCTTTGATGTTCTCACTACAGAGGAAGCCAAATCTCCTGAAAACAACATATATTTCAAGTGTGGAAGCTCAGAGGCAGTTTCTCAAAAAGTTTTTAGGCCAGCAGAGCTCCATGTTTGTGGAGGGTTTACCCTGTCCCTTAGTTTTGGAAACTCCTCTACCACCTAGAAGGTTGTGAACTCCTGAGCATTTTCCATTTCAGATATGTATTCACTGATTTTGTAACTCTTCTCCTCTAATTGTGTCTTACTTGGGGTGAAGGTAATGTCAAGGCATTGTTCTGGATGAGAGCGGGAGGATATTTGTGCAGCATATATTTACATACACATTGGATTCATTTTCCAATTTTCCATTCGAAATACTGAATCCCTGACACTAACCCATACCTAGTAGACTCAGACTATTCATCCTAATATAATGGAGAAAATTAACCCAACACATTAGAAATACAAGTACTTCAGAGGAGACATGTTGTATAGTTGGACTTGACATTTGCATTATATAAGGTAGGAGTTATAAATCTAGTCAAATTTATTTGAAATATTCTCCATGTGTTTTAAACTTAACAAATATGTGAATTTTTGTTTCCTTTTTCTGTAGTCTATTCACACATGTATATTTATATGCATATATAGAATCCTACCAGGTATCACACGTACATTTTTGTGAGGTGGCTGTCTTGGCAGATACAAATTGTGAGAAGAGTTCACTCCTCCTAAATGCTGTCGGAAATGAAAATTCAACTTATAGGAGAGCGTCCTAGTAGAACAACATTATTCATTAGCTCATGTTCAGTAAAATAAATATTTTTGCATTTGTGGATGATACATATTTACTGATGAATTTCGATTGTCATTTATATTGGTACTTTTTAATATCTATGAGTTGTGTGTGTGTGTGTGTGTGTTTGTTTGTGTGTGTGTGTGTGTGTGTGTATAGATATAGATATAGATATACTCTCCAAATTTTTCAAAATATGAAATATATGTGTCTAATATACACTCTCTAAATTCATTCATGTTCATGTATGTGGATTTATAATCCACTTTTCACAAGATGATAATCAGAAATATTCATCCACCTGAAATACATATTTGTTTCCTAGTACTGAAAACTAACTTCAGTGAATGGTGCATACAAATCCTAATTATTCTACAGTAACTGACCCAGTCTAACATCAATGCAAGTAGACTCCTATGGGACATGATATGTAATTTGTCATTCATTTGTATTCGACACTGGTCATTATTGTTTCTTCAGTTTTTGCACATCACAGGATATACATTTCATCCACAAGTTCACAAATTAATAAGCATTTGTTTCAACTTTCACCACTTCTTGCTTCAGAACACATGTATTGTCAGGGTTTCTTGACTGGTCTTTTCATGAGACTTCTTTCCAAACACATTATTTTGAATTTCCATAATCATTTTGAAGCAAACGTCACACACTCTTCATGATAAACCAAAACACAAATATTTCCATTACATATATACCTGGTTGGAATGAATGATTGTATATCAATATACGATTTCCTTTAATTTTTCAGATATCAGTTCAGTTCATTATTTAAAGTTCAAAAAAGTTATATTATTTATTCACAGTATGGTCTATTCATGCTTTTTCTCTATATTCCTAGAAACAGGGTAAACCTCTTTGTAACCCCGATTCTCATTTTACATCTTCAATATATTGCTCCCAGAAATGGTGAAAGAAATACTCATGTCACCTCATTATCACAGTAATATTCTGGACAAAAAATGGAAAGGTCACACTTATGATTGTACCAAAGCCTAAATGGAAAGTGAACATGGATTTCTAAAAACATCCATGTCCAGGTTGCCTAATGCTGTCAATTGTCAATCCTATTGGTGACTACATATTTGTTTTTTTCCTAATTTATATATTCAAACTCAACCCTGTTGAAAATGTCTAATTCTATCACTCACTTTATACTTTGCCTGATTTCCTAATATTTCTATTGATATCTGCTTTTCTACATATTTTCCCCAGTTCAACATAGTGACTGACTCTTCATATGTGCTGACATTTACATTCACTCAACAACCGAAAGTCTATTGCTAAAGAACTTTTGGTCCAAATTCTATACTCACTCTTCTTCCTAAACCTACCGACTCTCTTCCTAATCCTATTGAATATCCCTTTTTGACTGGATGTTCTCTCTAAATTCAATCATCCAATGTACAAGGTCCTATGCCATTGTATATCGAATTATCTGAGGCATCTTTGCAGAACATCATTCAAAGCTAAGTATCCCAATCAAGGGCAAAACCCTTCTGGGCTTCAAATCATACCTAGATTTCTGTTTTCCTACTTATATTTCACCTCTATATTCTTGTAAATATTGCAGGTTCCCAATACCATTATTCATCACACAGAATCACTCGTAACCCAAATCAAACCTGTTTTTAACCCCAAGTATACACTGTTCCCTCAATCATTTTACAGAAGAGCAGGGACAGAGTGGTTCTTACAATACAGGAAAGTTGGGGACCTTCCACCTGATGAGAACCTCAAATGTCCATGCACAAATGATACCTGGAGAAGTTGTAGGCAGGTATGAAGCACCTGAGAGAGCAAAAGTCATCTTCCATGGCAAACAACCTGGTCAGGATGAAGGGATGTGTCTGAATCTGCCTCTCTCTCTTCTTATTGTACAGAAGATGGACCAAACCAGGGCTGAGTGGAGAGCTGTTCCCGGGTGCCAATGGTGATATACATTCTACCTTATGAAAGTGTCACAGGAAGTAGGGGCAACCTCCATCTTATGTTACCCTTGGAAGCAACTGTTAGGACAAAGTGGTTGCCAAGGCAGTGACCTCATTCAGTTCCAAAGAATGTGACATACCTCATTTCCTTGGTGATGGAACTCTCTGAACTTGGTATCCAAGAAGCCAGGCACCCAGAGGCAGTCCCAGTCCCAGTCCCAGTGGGCTCACTTGTTTGGATTTACCAAGGACAGAGTCAGTTTTCTTGGTACCTAATGATGTGAGGATGGCCAAATGCCAGGAGAGCTCTGAAGATGGACCTTTCCTGAGAAAACAGGTAGTGGCTAACCACTTTTTCCTGACATCTTCACAGAATTCGTCAAGGAAACAAGATCTGAGAGAAGACAGGCCATTTCGGGGGAACATAGTATGGCCCACCAGTCAGAGGACACTCCGGATAGTCACAGACGTACTTGGGGGAAGGAGGTGCCTTTGTGGGAGTGGGTGTGGGTTTGTTGTTTTGTCTCATGTTCTGAGAATAGATAGAAAAGGCGGTTTGTTTGGTTTGGAGTGGACAGTTTCTAGTAAGTCATTTGACACGGCGAGTGTTTCTCTTTCTGTGTATCCCACTGTGTCCGTTGTTGTAGACATTAGAAAAGAGAATGCATTAATGGATGTGTCCTGTCTAGTATAAATCTTCCCATGCCCAATATATGAATGGACTGCAGCTTGTCTTATCGATGTGCAACACCTGCTATCTTTCTAAGTTGTAGTTTTCTTCCTGAATTCTGGCCACTCTCCAGAATAGGCTCATGGATTTGTGTCCAAAATATGTACCACCTCCAAGCTCTGTGACATGGCCATGTACTGGATAGCTGAAGAGAATGGCGAGCGTCTCAGAAAACTCAGATATCAGTGTGACCAGGAAAGTCTCAGTGAAGAAACCTTGCTTTGGGCCTTTTGCTTACTTATTGTTGTGTTGCACTGAATGTCAGGAAGGTCTTTGCCTCAGGCCACCCCTTTGTGAAGCCTGATGAAAACAGTTTTCAAATGGAAATGAATGGGCCTCACCTGTGGCTCTTTGCTTAATTGCTTTGGAAAGGGATGTGTCTTTATCAGCCTCTTGGGCCTGTGTGTGGCTGTGACTTAGATTCTCAGCACCTGATGGATCTTAAGAATGATCCCATGTGAGCTTCCAAAACCAAAATGGCAAAAAAATTCATTCATTGTGGATGAAGGCTCTTGCCTTCCTCTGTTAGGTTCCTGCACTCCATCAAATGACAATAGGGATTCTTTGGGTCAAATGAGTTCTTCAAAGCCCTGCAGAGGTACTTGTGTTTTCGCATGACTCTAAATCACCTAAAGAATCGATACCTAAAATCAGTAGGCCTCAAATTGGAGAAACACAGAAGTATTAACGGCAGGCTTATTTGTTCACTCCTGGTTCACAGAAACGGTGTCCAGGCTACCCTGACTTTAGACAAATGAGGGGCAAACGAGCTGATTTTGGACACTGTCTTGGGCTGCGCCCCTCATGGACACCTCCAGCCAAAGGTTAAGATGATTGACTATATGAAATAAGATGAGGGCCATGTGGGAGTGTTTTGGTTTTAATTTTGGTCATTTGTGTGGCATTGGAAAAAATGACTGGGTTCACGTGGGCTTGAACTCTGGTGTGATTCCCCTTAGAGACTGGGTTTTGGAACTGAACTCAGAGAAGCATTGCCATGAATTTTGTTGGGATTTTAAGAGGCCACGCATGAAATTCGCTCTTGGAAACTGAGACCTAGGCCCCGGGTGGATTTCCACAGAGGCCTGGGAATCTCAGCAAGGATATCACATGATTTTATTCTTAAAGAAATGGCAGCCATAGTTGAGAGTCAAAACACACATGGACCTCACATTGTAGACCTCAATGGGCCTGGCCTAATGTGACCTTTTGTCCACTCTTTGGGAAGCCGTGCCTGTGAGAGTTCTCCAGAGATTTCATTGAAATGAGCTTCCTCACCATTTAATGTTTGCTGAATGAACTGAAACCCACAGTGCCTCCAATTTCATGCTTGAAAAATGGCTAGATAAATTCCATGAAATTTTTGAAATTCCTATGACCAGGTGGCACTGGAGAAACATTGGATGTCCTGTTGCTGATCATGAGTATACCAGACAGTGCCTTGATTTACTGAGTTTCATGAAAATGGTGTCGAACAGAGATGCCAGAAATTTGGAGCCTGCTCAGTAGTGGGTCTAGAGCAGTGGTGGGGAGGTGTTTGATAAAACATCCGTGGTAGGGCCATGTGGATCTACCATTGGATTCCAAATGGCTTGTAACTGACATGGTGCAGCCAACAGACCCTTATATGTAAAGGCATCTTGTTATATGGAGAGTTTTCAGAGGAAAATTAAGAATCAGGTTGATATGGACAAGGGGGCAATGGGGCAAGCTGTGAGAGATAGGAGCCTAGTTGGTGCATTCTCTTGCAGACCCTGACCCACCACACGTGACAGAACTCCCTCCAGCACTGTGTCCCAGTTTAGCTCCTAGTATTTCGTGAAACAAATACCAAACTCACAGTGCAGCAGCCAAAACACCACAAAAAGTGGAAGAGGACCAAATGGCTTCACAGTCCACACGGGGAGACACTTAGTCCCCAGTGGCCTCAGTTTACCTACAAAGAGAGGATTCAGCACTGCTTCATCTTGTTCATTGGAAAATAAGAAACCATGTCCTCCAGGTCACATAGATGCAGACCCAGCTTTGATGTTCTCACTACAGAGGAAGCCAAATCTCCTGAAAACAACATATATTTCAAGTGTGGAAGCTCAGAGGCAGTTTCTCAAAAAGTTTTTAGGCCAGCAGAGCTCCATGTTTGTGGAGGGTTTACCCTGTCCCTTAGTTTTGGAAACTCCTCTACCACCTAGAAGGTTGTGAACTCCTGAGCATTTTCCATTTCAGATATGTATTCACTGATTTTGTAACTCTTCTCCTCTAATTGTGTCTTACTTGGGGTGAAGGTAATGTCAAGGCATTGTTCTGGATGAGAGCGGGAGGATATTTGTGCAGCATATATTTACATACACATTGGATTCATTTTCCAATTTTCCATTCGAAATACTGAATCCCTGACACTAACCCATACCTAGTAGACTCAGACTATTCATCCTAATATAATGGAGAAAATTAACCCAACACATTAGAAATACAAGTACTTCAGAGGAGACATGTTGTATAGTTGGACTTGACATTTGCATTATATAAGGTAGGAGTTATAAATCTAGTCAAATTTATTTGAAATATTCTCCATGTGTTTTAAACTTAACAAATATGTGAATTTTTGTTTCCTTTTTCTGTAGTCTATTCACACATGTATATTTATATGCATATATAGAATCCTACCAGGTATCACACGTACATTTTTGTGAGGTGGCTGTCTTGGCAGATACAAATTGTGAGAAGAGTTCACTCCTCCTAAATGCTGTCGGAAATGAAAATTCAACTTATAGGAGAGCGTCCTAGTAGAACAACATTATTCATTAGCTCATGTTCAGTAAAATAAATATTTTTGCATTTGTGGATGATACATATTTACTGATGAATTTCAATTGGCATTTATATTGGTACTTTTTAATATCTATGAGTTGTGTGTGTGTGTGTGTGTGTGTTTGTGTGTGTGTGTGTGTGTGTATAGATATAGATATAGATATACTCTCCAAATTTTTCAAAATATGAAATATATGTGTCTAATATACACTCTCTAAATTCATTCATGTTCATGTATGTGGATTTATAATCCACTTTTCACAAGATGATAATCAGAAATATTCATCCACCTGAAATACATATTTGTTTCCTAGTACTGAAAACTAACTTCAGTGAATGGTGCATACAAATCCTAATTATTCTACAGTAACTGACCCAGTCTAACATCAATGCAAGTAGACTCCTATGGGACATGATATGTAATTTGTCATTCATTTGTATTCGACACTGGTCATTATTGTTTCTTCAGTTTTTGCACATCACAGGATATACATTTCATCCACAAGTTCACAAATTAATAAGCATTTGTTTCAACTTTCACCACTTCTTGCTTCAGAACACATGTATTGTCAGGGTTTCTTGACTGGTCTTTTCATGAGACTTCTTTCCAAACACATTATTTTGAATTTCCATAATCATTTTGAAGCAAACGTCACACACTCTTCATGATAAACCAAAACACAAATATTTCCATTACATATATACCTGGTTGGAATGAATGATTGTATATCAATATACGATTTCCTTTAATTTTTCAGATATCAGTTCAGTTCATTATTTAAAGTTCAAAAAAGTTATATTATTTATTCACAGTATGGTCTATTCATGCTTTTTCTCTATATTCCTAGAAACAGGGTAAACCTCTTTGTAACCCCGATTCTCATTTTACATCTTCAATATATTGCTCCCAGAAATGGTGAAAGAAATACTCATGTCACCTCATTATCACAGTAATATTCTGGACAAAAAATGGAAAGGTCACACTTATGATTGTACCAAAGCCTAAATGGAAAGTGAACATGGATTTCTAAAAACATCCATGTCCAGGTTGCCTAATGCTGTCAATTGTCAATCCTATTGGTGACTACATATTTGTTTTTTTCCTAATTTATATATTCAAACTCAACCCTGTTGAAAATGTCTAATTCTATCACTCACTTTATACTTTGCCTGATTTCCTAATATTTCTATTGATATCTGCTTTTCTACATATTTTCCCCAGTTCAACATAGTGACTGACTCTTCATATGTGCTGACATTTACATTCACTCAACAACCGAAAGTCTATTGCTAAAGAACTTTTGGTCCAAATTCTATACTCACTCTTCTTCCTAAACCTACCGACTCTCTTCCTAATCCTATTGAATATCCCTTTTTGACTGGATGTTCTCTCTAAATTCAATCATCCAATGTACAAGGTCCTATGCCATTGTATATCGAATTATCTGAGGCATCTTTGCAGAACATCATTCAAAGCTAAGTATCCCAATCAAGGGCAAAACCCTTCTGGGCTTCAAATCATACCTAGATTTCTGTTTTTCTACTTATATTTCACCTCTATATTCTTGTAAATATTGCAGGTTCCCAATACCATTATTCATCACACAGAATCACTCGTAACCCAAATCAAACCTGTTTTTAACCCCAAGTATACACTGTTCCCTCAATCATTTTACAGAAGAGCAGGGACAGAGTGGTTCTTACAATACAGGAAAGTTGGGGACCTTCCACCTGATGAGAACCTCAAATGTCCATGCACAAATGATACCTGGAGAAGTTGTAGGCAGGTATGAAGCACCTGAGAGAGCAAAAGTCATCTTCCATGGCAAACAACCTGGTCAGGATGAAGGGATGTGTCTGAATCTGCCTCTCTCTCTTCTTATTGTACAGAAGATGGACCAAACCAGGGCTGAGTGGAGAGCTGTTCCCGGGTGCCAATGGTGATATACATTCTACCTTATGAAAGTGTCACAGGAAGTAGGGGCAACCTCCACCTTATGTTACCCTTGGAAGCAACTGTTAGGACAAAGTGGTTTCCAAGGCAGTGACCTCATTCAGTTCCAAAGAATGTGACATACCTCATTTCCTTGGTGATGGAACTCTCTGAACTTGGTATCCAAGAAGCCAGGCACCCAGAGGCAGTCCCAGTCCCAGTCCCAGTGGGCTCACTTGTTTGGATTTACCAAGGACAGAGTCAGTTTTTTTGGTACCTAATGATGTGAGGATGGCCAAATGCCAGGAGAGCTCTGAAGATGGACCTTTCCTGAGAAAACAGGTAGTGGCTAACCACTTTTTCCTGACATCTTCACAGAGTTCGTCAAGGAAACAAGATCTGAGAGAAGACAGGCCATTTCGGGGGAACATAGTATGGCCCACCAGTCAGAGGACACTCCGGATAGTCACAGACGTACTTGGGGGAAGGAGGTGCCTTTGTGGGAGTGGGTGTGGGTTTGTTGTTTTGTCTCATGTTCTGAGAATAGATAGAAAAGGCGGTTTGTTTGGTTTGGAGTGGACAGTTTCTAGTAAGTCATTTGACACGGCGAGTGTTTCTCTTTCTGTGTATCCCACTGTGTCCGTTGTTGTAGACATTAGAAAAGAGAATGCATTAATGGATGTGTCCTGTCTAGTATAAATCTTCCCATGCCCAATATATGAATGGACTGCAGCTTGTCTTATCGATGTGCAACACCTGCTATCTTTCTAAGTTGTAGTTCTCTTCCTGAATTCTGGCCACTCTCCAGAATAGGCTCATGGATTTGTGTCCAAAATATGTACCACCTCCAAGCTCTGTGACATGGCCATGTACTGGATAGCTGAAGAGAATGGCGAGCATCTCAGAAAACTCAGATATCAGTGTGACCAGGAAAGTCTCAGTGCAGAAACCCTGCTTTGGGCCTTTTGCTTACTTATTGTTGTGTTGCACTGAATGTCAGGAAGGTCTTTGCCTCAGGCCACCCCTTTGTGAAGCCTGATGAAAACAGTTTTCAAATGGAAATGAATGGGCCTCACCTGTGGCTCTTTGCTTAATTGCTTTGGAAAGGGATGTGTCTTTATCAGCCTCTTGGGCATGTGTGTGGCTGTGACTTAGATTCTCAGCACCTGATGGATCTTAAGAATGATCCCATGTGAGCTTCCAAAACCAAAATGGCAAAAAATTTCATTCATTGTGGATGAAGTCTCTTGCCTTCCTCTGTTAGGTTCCTGCACTCCATCAAATGACAATAGGGATTCTTTGTGTCAAATGAGTTCTTCAAAGCCCTGCAGAGGTACTTGTGTTTTCGCATGACTCTAAATCACCTAAAGAATCGATACCTAAAATCAGTAGACCTCAAATTGGAGAAACACAGAAGTATTAACGGCAGGTTTATTTGTTCACTCCTGGTTCACAGAAACGGTGTCCAGGCTACCCTGACTTTAGACAAATGAGGGGCAAACGAGCTGATTTTGGACACTGTCTTGGGCTGCGCCCCTCATGGAAACCTCCAGCCAGAGGTTAAGATGATTGACTATATGAAATAAGATGAGGGCCATGTGGGAGTGTTTTGGTTTTAATTTTGGTCATTTGTGTGGCATTGGAAAAAATGACTGGGTCCACGTGGGCTTGAACTCTGGTGTGATTCCCCTTAGAGACTGGGTTTTGGAACTGAACTCAGAGAAGCATTGCCATGAATTTTGTTGGGATTTTAATAGGCCACGCATGAAAGTCGCTCTTGGAAACTGAGACCTAGGCCCCGGGTGGATTTCCACAGAGGCCTGGGAATCTCAGCAAGGATATCACATGATTTTATTCTTAAAGAAATGGCAGCCATAGTTGAGAGTCAAAACACACATGGACCTCACATTGTAGACCTCAATGGGCCTGGCCTAATGTGACCTTTTGTCCACTCTTTGGGAAGCCGTGCCTGTGAGAGTTCTCCAGAGATTTCATTGAAATGAGCTTCCTCACCATTTAATGTTTGCTGAATGAACTGAAACCCACAGTGCCTCCAACTTCATGGTTGAAAAATGGCTAGATAAATACCATGAAATTTTTGAAATTCCTATGACCAGGTGGCACTGGAGAAACATTGGATGTCCTGTTGCTGATCATGAGTATACCAGACAGTGCCTTGATTTACTGAGTTTCATGAAAATGTTGTAGAACAGAGATGCCAGTAAGTTGGAGCCTGCTGAGTAGTGGGTCTAGAGCAGTGGTGGGGAGGTGTTTGATAAAACATCCGTGGTAGGGCCATGTGGATCTACCATTGGATTCCAAATGGCTTGTAACTGACATGGTGCAGCCAACAGACCCTTATATGTAAAGGAATCTTGTTATATGGAGAGTTTTCAGAGGAAAATTAAGAATCAGGTTGATATGGACAAGGGGGCAATGGGGCAAGGTGTGAGAGATAGGAGCCTAGTTGGTGCATTCTCTTGCAGACCCTGACCCACCACACGTGACAGAACTCCCTCCAGCACTGTGTCCCAGTTTAGCTCCTAGTATTTCGTGAAACAAATACCAAACTCACAGTGCAGCAGCCAAAACACCACAAAAAGTGGAAGAGGACCAAATGGCTTCACAGTCCACACGGGGAGACACTTAGTCCCCAGTGGCCTCAGTTTACCTACAAAGAGAGGATTCAGCAGTGCTTCATCTTGTTCATTGGAAAATAAGAAACCATGTCCTCCAGGTCACATAGATGCAGACCCAGCTTTGATGTTCTCACTACAGAGGAAGCCAAATCTCCTGAAAACAACATATATTTCAAGTGTGGAAGCTCAGAGGCAGTTTCTCAAAAAGTTTTTAGGCCAGCAGAGCCCCATGTTTGTGGAGGGTTTACCCTGTCCCTTAGTTTTGGAAACTCCTCTACCACCTCCAAGGTTGTGAACTCCTGAGCATTTTCCATTGCAGATATGTATTCACTGATTTTGTAACTCTTCTCCTCTAATTGTGTGTTACTTGGGGTGAAGGTAATGTCAAGGCATTGTTCTGGAAGAGAGCGGGAGGATATTTGTGCAGCATATATTTACATACACATTGGATTCATTTTCCAATTTTCCATTCGAAATACTGAATCCCTGACACTAACCCATACCTAGTAGACTCAGACTATTCATCCTAATATAATGGAGAAAATTAACCCAACACATTAGAAATACAAGTACTTCAGTGGAGACATGTTGTATAGTTGGACTTGACATTTGCATTATATAAGGTAGGAGTTATAAATCTAGTCAAATTTATTTGAAATATTCTCCATGTGTTTTAAACTTAACAAATATGTGAATTTTTGTTTCCTTTTTCTGTAGTCTATTCACACATGTATATTTATATGCATATATAGAATCCTACCAGGTATCACACGTACATTTTTGTGAGGTGGCTGTCTTGGCAGATACAAATTGTGAGAAGAGTTCACTCCTCCTAAATGCTGTCGGAAATGAAAATTCAACTTATAGGAGAGCGTCCTAGTAGAACAACATTATTCATTAGCTCATGTTCAGTAAAGTAAATATTTTTGCATTTGTGGATGATACATATTTACTGATGAATTTCGATTGGCATTTATATTGGTACTTTTTAATATCTATGAGTTGTGTGTGTGTGAGTGTGTGTGTTTGTGTGTGTGTGTGTGTGTGTATAGATATAGATATAGATATACTCTCCAAATTTTTCAAAATATGAAATATATGTGTCTAATATACACTCTCTAAATTCATTCATGTTCATGTATGTGGATTTATAATCCACTTTTCACAAGATGATAATCAGAAATATTCATCCACCTGAAATACATATTTGTTTCCTAGTACTGAAAACTAACTTCAGTGAATGGTGCATACAAATCCTAATTATTCTACAGTAACTGACCCAGTCTACCATCAATGCAAGTAGACTCCTATGGGACATGATATGTAATTTGTCATTCATTTGTATTCGACACTGGTACATTATTGTTTCTTCAGTTTTTGCACATCACAGGATATACATTTCATCCACAAGTTCACAAATTAATAAGCATTTGTTTCAACTTTCACCACTTCTTGCTTCAGAACACATGTATTGTCAGGGTTTCTTGACTGGTCTTTTCGTGAGACTTCTTTCCAAACACATTATTTTGAATTTCCATAATCATTTTGAAGCAAAACTCACACACTCTTCATGATAAACCAAAACACAAATATTTCCATTACATATATACCTGGTTGGAATGAATGATTGTATATCAATATACGATTTCCTTTAATTTTTCAGATATCAGTTCAATTCATTATTTAAAGTTCAAAAAAGTTATATTTTTTATTCACTGTATGGTCTATTCATGCTTTTTCTCTATGTTCCTAGAAACAGGGTACACCTCTTTGTACCCCCGATTCTCATTTTACATCTTCAATATATTGCTCCCAGAAATGGTGAAAGAAATACTCATGTCACCTCATTATCACAGTAATATTCTGGACAAAAAATGGAAAGATCACACTTATGATTGTACCAAAGCCTAAATGGAAAGTGGACATGGATTTCTAAAAACATCCATGTCCAGGTTGCCTAATGCTGTCAATTGTGAATCCTATTGGTGACTACATATTTGTTTTTTTCCTAATTTATATATTCAAACTCAACCCTGTTGAAAATGTCTAATTCTATCACTCACTTTATACTTTGCCTGATTTCGTAATGTTTCTATTGATATCTGCTTTTCTACATATTTTCCCCAGTTCAACATAGTGACTGACTCTTCATATGTGCTGACATTTACATTCACTCAACAACTGAAAATCTATTGCTAAAGAACTTTTGGTCCAAATCCTATACTCACTCTTCTTCCTAAACCTACCGACTATCTTCCTAATCCTACTGAATATCCCTTTTTGACTGGATGTTCTCTTCTAAATTCAATCATCCAATGTACAAGGTCCTATGCCATTGTATATCGAATTATCTGAGGCATCTTTGCAGAACATCATTCAAAGCTAAGTATCCCAATCAAGGGCAAAACCCTTCTGGGCTTCAAATCATACCTAGATTTCTGTTTTCCTACTTATATTTCACCTCTATATTCTTGTAAATATTGCAGGTTCCCAATACCATTATTCATCACACAGAATCACTCGTAATCCAAATCAAACCTGTTTTTGACCCCAAGTATACACTGTTCCCTCAATCATTTTACAGAAGAGCAGGGACAGAGTGGTTCTTACAATACAGGAAAGTTGGGG
This sequence comes from Callospermophilus lateralis, assembly GCF_048772815.1. NCBI lineage: Eukaryota > Metazoa > Chordata > Mammalia > Rodentia > Sciuridae > Callospermophilus > Callospermophilus lateralis. The sequence continues at coordinate 24,308 of NW_027513225.1, forward strand.
ACCTTCCACCTGATGAGAATCTCAAATGTCCATGCACAAATGATACCTGGAGAAGTTGTAGGCAGGTATGAAGCACCTGAGAGAGCAAAAGTCATCTTCCATGGCAAACAACCTGGTCAGGATGAAGGGATGTGTCTGAATCTGCCTCTCTCTCTTCTTATTGTACACAAGATGGACCAAACCAGGGCTGAGTGGAGAGCTGTTCCCGGGTGCCAATGGTGATATACATTCTACCTTATGAAAGTGTCACAGGAAGTTCTGGCAACCTCCATCTTATGTTACCCTTGGAAGCAACTGTTAGGACAAAGTGGTTTCCAAGGCAGTGACCTCATTCAGTTCCAAAGAATGTGACATACCTCATTTCCTTGGTGATGGAACTCTCTGAACTTGGTATCCAAGAAGCCAGACACCCAGAGGCAGTCCCAGTCCCAGTCCCAGTGGGCTCACTTGTTTGGATTTACCAAGGACAGAGTCAGTTTTCTTGGTACCTAATGATGTGAGGATGGCCAAATGCCAGGAGAGCTCTGAAGATGGACCTTTCCTGAGAAAACAGGTAGTGGCTAACCACTTTTTCCTGACATCTTCACAGAGTTGGTCAAGGAATCAAGATCTGAGAGAAGACAGGCCATTTCGGGGGAACATAGTATGGCCCACCAGTCAGAGGACACTCCGGATAGTCACAGACGTACTTGGGGGAAGGAGGTGCCTTTGTGGGAGTGGGTGTGGGTTTGTTGTTTTGTCTCATGTTCTGAGAATAGATAGAAAAGGCGGTTTGTTTGGTTTGGAGTGGACAGTTTCTAGTAAGTCATTTGACATGGCGAGTGTTTCTCTTTCTGTGTATCCCACTGTGTCCGTTGTTGTAGACATTAGAAAAGAGAATGCATTAATGGATGTGTCCTGTCTAGTATAAATCTTCCCATAATTCATCCTGCCCAATATATGAATGGACTGCAGCTTGTCTTATCAATGTGCAACACCTGCTATCTTTCTAAGTTGTTGTTTTCTTCCTGAATTCTGGCCAGTCTCCAGAATAGGCTCTTGGATTTGTGTACAAAATATGTACCACCTCCAAGCTCTGTGACATGGCCATGTACTGGATAGCTGAAGAGAATGGCGAGCATCTCAAAAAACTCAGATATCAGTGTGACCAGGAAAGTCTCAGTGCAGAAACCCTGCTTTGGGCCTTTTGCTTACTTATTGTTGTGTTGCACTGAATGTCAGGAAGGTCTTTGCCTCAGGCCACCCCTTTGTGAAGCCTGAAGAAAACAGTTTTCAAATGGAAATGAATGGGCCTCACCTGTGGCTCTTTATCAGCCTCTTGGACCTGTGTGTGGTTGTGACTTAGATTCTCAGCACCTGATGGATCTTAAGAATGATCCCACGTGAGCTTCCAAAACCAAAATGGCAAAAAATATCATTCATTGTGGATGAAGTCTCTTGCCTTCTTCTGTTAGGTTCCTGCACTCCATCAAATGACAATAGGGATTCTTTGGGTCAAATGAGTTCTTCAAAGCCCTGCAGAGGTGCTTGTGTTTTCGCATGACTCTAAATCACCTAAAGAATCGATACCTAAAATCAGTAGGCCCCATTTGGAGAAACAAAGAAGTATTAACGGCAGGCTTATTTGTTCGCTCCTGTTTCAGAGAAACGGTGTCCAGGCTACCCTGACTTTAGACAAATGATTGGCAAACGAGCTGATTTTGGACACTGTCTTGGGCTTCGCCCCTCATGGAAACCTCCAGCCAGAGGTTAATATGATTGACTATATGGAATAAGATGAAGGCCATGTGGGAGTGTTTTGGTTTTAATTTTGGTCATTTGTGTTGCATTGGAAAAAATGACTGGGTCCACGTGAGCTTGAACTCTGGTGTGATTCCCCTTAGAGACTGGGTTTTGGAACTGAACTCAGAGAAGCATTGCCATGAATTTTGTTGGGATTTTAAGAGGCCACGCATGAAAGTCGCTCTTGGAAACTGAGACCTAGGCCCCGGGTGGATTTCCACAGAGGCCTGGGAATCTCAGCAAGGATATCACATGATTTTATTCTTAAAGAAATGGCAGCCATAGTTGAGAGTCAAAACACACATGGACCTCACATTGTAGACCTCAATGGGCCTGGCCTAATGTGACCTTTTGTCCACTCTTTGGGAAGCCGTGCCTGTGAGAGTTCTCCAGAGATTTCATTGAAATGAGCTTCCTCACCATTTAATGTTTGCTGAATGAACTGAAACCCACAGTGCCTCCAACTTCATGGTTGAAAAATGGCTGGATAAATACCATGAAATTTTTGAAATTCCTATGACCAGGTGGCACTGGAGAAACATTGGATGTCCTGTTGCTGATCATGAGTATACCAGACAGTGCCTTGATTTACTGAGTTTCATGAAAATGGTGTAGAACAGAGATGCCAGAAATTTGGAGCCTGCTGAGTAGTGGGTCTAGAGCAGTGGTGGGGAGGTGTTTGATAAAACATCCGTGGTAGGGCCATGTGGATCTACCATTGGATTCCAAATGGCTTGTAACTGACATGGTGCAGCCAACAGACCCTTATATGTAAAGGCATCTTGTTATATGGAGAGTTTTCAGAGGAAAATTAAGAATCAGGTTGATATGGACAAGGGGGCAATGGGGCAAGCTGTGAGAGATAGGAGCCTAGTTGGTGCATTCTCTTGCAGACCCTGACCCACCACACGTGACAGAACTCCCTCCAGCACTGTGTCCCAGTTTAGCTCCTAGTATTTCGTGAAACAAATACCAAACTCACAGTGCAGCAGCAAAAACACCACAAAAAGTGGAAGAGGACCAAATGGCTTCACAGTCCACACGGGGAGACACTTAGTCCCCAGTGGCCTCAGTTTACCTACAAAGAGAGGATTCAGCACTGCTTCATCTTGTTCATTGGAAAATAAGAAACCATGTCCTCCAGGTCACATAGATGCAGACCCAGCTTTGATGTTCTCACTACAGAGGAAGCCAAATCTCCTGAAAACAACATATATTTCAAGTGTGGAAGCTCAGAGGCAGTTTCTCAAAAAGTTTTTAGGCCAGCAGAGCTCCATGTTTGTGGAGGGTTTACCCTGTCCCTTAGTTTTGGAAACTCCTCTACCACCTCCAAGGTTGTGAACTCCTGAGCATTTTCCATTCCAGATATGTATTCACTGATTTTGTAACTCTTCTCCTCTAATTGTGTCTTACTTGGGGTGAAGGTAATGTCAAGGCATTGTTCTGGAAGAGAGCGGGAGGATATTTGTGCAGCATATATTTACATACACATTGGATTCATTTTCCAATTTTCCATTCGAAATACTGCATCCCTGACACTAACCCATACCTAGTAGACTCAGACTATTCATCCTAATATAATTTAGAAAATTAACCCAACACATTAGAAATACAAGTACTTCAGAGGAGACATGTTGTATAGTTGGACTTGACATTTGCATTATATAAGGTAGGAGTTATAAATCTAGTCAAATTTATTTGAAATATTCTCCATGTGTTTTAAACTTAACAAATATGTGAATTTTTGTTTCCTTTTTCTGTAGTCTATTCACACATGTATATTTATATGCATATATAGAATCCTACCAGGTATCACACGTACATTTTTGTGAGGTGGCTGTCTTGGCAGATACAAATTGTGAGAAGAGTTCACTCCTCCTAAATGCTGTTGGAAATGAAAATTCAACTTATAGGAGAGCGTCCTAGTAGTACAACATTATTCATTAGCTCATGTTCAGTAAAATAAATATTTTTGCATTTGTGGATGATACATATTTACTGATGAATTTCGATTGGCATTTATATTGGTACTTTTTAATATCTGTGAGTTGTGTGTTTGTGTGTGTGTGTTTGTGTGTGTGTGTGTGTGTGTGTGTGTGTATAGATATAGATATAGATATAGATATACTCTCCAAATTTTTCAAAATATGAAATATATGTGTCTAATATACACTCTCTAAATTCATTCATGTTCATGTATGTGGATTTATAATCCACTTTTCACAAGATGATAATCAGAAATATTCATCCACCTGAAATACATATTTGTTTCCTAGTACTGAAAACTAACTTCAGTGAATGGTGCATACAAATCCTAATTATTCTACAGTAACTGACCCAGTCTAACATCAATGCAAGTAGACTCCTATGGGACATGATATGTAATTTGTCATTCATTTGTATTCGACACTGGTACATTATTGTTTCTTCAGTTTTTGCACATCACAGGATATACATTTCATCCACAAGTTCACAAATTAATAAGCATTTGTTTCAACTTTCACCACTTCTTGCTTCAGAACACATGTATTGTCAGGGTTTCTTGACTGGTCTTTTCATGAGACTTCTTTCCAAACATATTATTTTGAATTTCCATAATCATTTTGAAGCAAACGTCACACACTCTTCATGATAAACCAAAACACAAATATTTCCATTACATATATACCTGGTTGGAATGAATGATTGTATATCAATATACGATTTCCTTTAATTTTTCAGATATCAGTTCAGTTCATTATTTAAAGTTCAAAAAAGTTATATTATTTATTCACAGTATGGTCTATTCATGCTTTTTCTCTATATTCCTAGAAACAGGGTACACCTCTTTGTAACCCCGATTCTCATTTTACATCTTCAATATATTGCTCCCAGAAATGGTGAAAGAAATACTCATGTCACCTCATTATCACAGTAATACTCTGGACAAAAAATGGAAAGGTCACACTTATGATTGTACCAAAGCCTAAATGGAAAGTGAACATGGATTTCTAAAAACATCCATGTCCAGGTTGCCTAATGCTGTCAATTGTCAATCCTATTGGTGACTACATATTTGTTTTTTTCCTAATTTATATATTCAAACTCAACCCTGTTGAAAATGTCTAATTCTATCACTCACTTTATACTTTGCCTGATTTCGTAATGTTTGTATTGATATCTGCTTTTCTACATATTTTCCCCAGTTCAACATAGTGACTGACTCTTCATATGTGCTGACATTTACATTCACTCAACAACCGAAAGTCTATTGCTAAAGAACTTTTGGTCCAAATCCTATACTCACTCTTCTTCCTAAACCTACCGACTATCTTACTAATCCTACTGAATATCCCTTTTTGACTGGATGTTCTCTTCTAAATTCAATCATCCAATGTACAAGGTCCTATGCCATTGTATATGGAATTATCTGAGGAACTTTGCAGAACATCATTCAAAGCTAAGTATCCCAATCAAGGGCAAAACCCTTCTGGGCTTCAAATCATACCTAGATTTCTGTTTTCCTACTTATATTTCACCTCTATATTCTTGTAAATATTGCAGGTTCCCAATACCATTATTCATCACACAGAATCACTCGTAATCCAAATCAAACCTGTTTTTAACCCCAAGTATACACTGTTCCCTCAATCATTTTACAGAAGAGCAGAGACAGAGTGGTTCTTACAATACAGGAAAGTTGGGGACCTTCAACCTGATGAGAACCTCAAATGTCCATGCACAAATGGTACCTGGAGAAGTTGTAGGCAGGTATGAAGCACCTGAGAGAGCAAAAGTCATCTTCCATGGCAAACAACCTGGTCAGGATGAAGGGATGTGTCTGAATCTGCCTCTCTCTCTTCTTATTGTACAGAAGATGGACCAAACCAGGGCTGAGTGGAGAGCTGTTCCCGGGTGCCAATGGTGATATACATTCTACCTTATGAAAGTGTCACAGGAAGTTCTGGCAACCTCCATCTTATGTTACCCTTGGAAGCAACTGTTAGGACAAAGTGGTTGCCAAGGCAGTGACCTCATTCAGTTCCAAAGAATGTGAAATACCTCATTTCCTTGGTGATGGAACTCTCTGAACTTGGTATCCAAGAAGCCAGACACCCAGAGGCAGTCCCAGTCCCAGTCCCAGTGGGCTCACTTGTTTGGATTTACCAAGGACAGAGTCAGTTTTCTTGGTACCTAATGATGTGAGGATGGCCAAATGCCAGGAGAGCTCTGAAGATGGACCTTTCCTGAGAAAACAGGTAGTGGCTAACCACTTTTTCCTGACATCTTCACAGAGTTGGTCAAGGAATCAAGATCTGAGAGAAGACAGGCCATTTCGGGGGAACATAGTATGGCCCACCAGTCAGAGGACACTCCGGATAGTCACAGACGTACTTGGGGGAAGGAGGTGCCTTTGTGGGAGTGGGTGTGGGTTTGTTGTTTTGTCTCATGTTCTGAGAATAGATAGAAAAGGCGGTTTGTTTGGTTTGGAGTGGACAGTTTCTAGTAAGTCATTTGACATGGCGAGTGTTTCTCTTTCTGTGTATCCCACTGTGTCCGTTGTTGTAGACATTAGAAAAGAGAATGCATTAATGGATGTGTCCTGTCTAGTATAAATCTTCCCATAATTCATCCTGCCCAATATATGAATGGACTGCAGCTTGTCTTATCAATGTGCAACACCTGCTATCTTTCTAAGTTGTTGTTTGCTTCCTGAATTCTGGCCACTCTCCAGAATAGGCTCATGGAATTGTGTACAAAATATGTACCACCTCCAAGCTCTGTGACATGGCCATGTACTGGATAGCTGAAGAGAATGGCGAGCATCTCAAAAAACTCAGATATCAGTGTGACCAGGAAAGTCTCAGTGCAGAAACCCTGCTTTGGGCCTTTTGCTTACTTATTGTTGTGTTGCACTGAATGTCAGGAAGGTCTTTGCCTCAGGCCACCCCTTTGTGAAGCCTGAAGAAAACAGTTTTCAAATGGAAATGAATGGGCCTCACCTGTGGCTATTTATCAGCCTCTTGGACCTGTGTGTGGCTGTGACTTAGATTCTCAGCACCTGATGGATCTTAAGAATGATCCCACGTGAGCTTCCAAAACCAAAATGGCAAAAAATATCATTCATTGTGGATGAAGTCTCTTGCCTTCCTCTGTTAGGTTCCTGCACTCCATCAAATGACAATAGGGATTCTTTGGGTCAAATGAGTTCTTCAAAGCCCTGCAGAGGTGCTTGTGTTTTCGCATGACTCTAAATCACCTAAAGAATCGATACCTAAAATCATTAGGCCTCAAATTGGAGAAACAAAGAAGTATTAATGGCAGGCTTATTTGTTCGCTCCTGTTTCAGAGAAACGGTGTCCAGGCTACCCTGACTTTAGGCAAATGAGGGGCAAACGAGCTGATTTTGGACACTGTCTTGGGCTGCGCCCCTCATGGAAACCTCCAGCCAGAGGTTAAGATGATTGACTATATGGAATAAGATGAAGGCCATGTGGGAGTGTTTTGGTTTTAATTTTGGTCATTTGTGTTGCATTGGAAAAAATGACTGGGTCCACGTGAGCTTGAACTCTGGTGTGATTCCCCTTAGAAACTGGGTTTTGGAACTGAATTCAGAGAAACATTGCCATGAATTTTGTCAGGATTTTAAGAGGCCACGCATGAAAGTCGCTCTTGGAAACTGAGACCTAGGCCCCCGGTGGATTTCCACAGAGGCCTGGGAATCTCAGCAAGGATATCACATGATTTTATTCTTAAAGAAATGGCAGCCATAGTTGAGAGTCAAAACACACATGGACCTCACATTGTAGACCTCAATGGGCCTGGCCTAATGTGACCTTTTGTCCACTCTTTGGGAAGCCGTGCCTGTGAGAGTTCTCCAGAGATTTCATTGAAATGAGCTTCCTCACCATTTAATGTTTGCTGAATGAACTGAAACCCACAGTGCCTCCAACTTCATGGTTGAAAAATGGCTAGATAAATAAGATGAAATTTTTGAAATTCCTATGACCAGGTGGCACTGGAGAAACATTGGATGTCCTGTTGCTGATCATGAGTATACCAGACAGTGCCTTGATTTACTGAGTTTCATGAAAATGGTGTAGAACAGAGATGCCAGAAATTTGGAGCCTGCTGAGTTGTGGGTCTAGAGCAGTGGTGGGGAGGTGTTTGATAAAACATCCGTGGTAGGGCCATGTGGATCTACCATTGGATTCCAAATGGCTTGTAACTGACATGGTGCAGCCAACAGACCCTTATATGTAAAGGCATCTTGTTATATGGAGAGTTTTCAGAGGAAAATTAAGAATCAGGTTGATATGGACAAGGGGGCAATGGGGCAAGCTGTGAGAGATAGGAGCCTAGTTGGTGCATTCTCTTGCAGACCCTGACCCACCACACGTGACAGAATTCCCTCCAGCACTGTGTCCCAGTTTAGCTCCTAGTATTTCGTGAAACAAATACCAAACTCACAGTGCAGCAGCAAAAACACCACAAAAAGTGGAAGAGGACCAAATGGCTTCACAGTCCACACGGGGAGACACTTAGTCCCCAGTGGCCTCAGTTTACCTACAAAGAGAGGATTCAGCACTGCTTCATCTTGTTCATTGGAAAATAAGAAACCATGTCCTCCAGGTCACATAGATGCAGACCCAGCTTTGATGGTCTCACTACAGAGGAATCCAAATCTCCTGAAAACAACATATATTTCAAGTGTGGAATCTCAGAGGCAGTTTCTCAAAAAGTTTTTAGGCCAGCAGAGCTCCATGTTTGTGGAGGGTTTACCCTGTCCCTTAGTTTTGGAAACTCCTCTACCACCTCCAAGGTTGTGAACTCCTGAGCATTTTCCATTCCCGATATGTATTCACTGATTTTGTAACTCTTCTCCTCTAATTGTGTCTTACTTGGGGTAAAGGTAATGTCAAGGCATTGTTCTGGATGAGAGCGGGAGGATATTTGTTCAGCATATATTTACATACACATTGGATTCATTTTCCAATTTTCCATTCGAAATACTGCATCCCTGACACTAACCCATACCTAGTAGTCTCAGACTATTCATCTTAATATAATGGAGAAAATTAACCCAACACAATGGAAATACAAGCACTTCAGAGGAGACATGTTGTATAGTTGGACTTGACATTTGCATTATATAAGGTGGGAGTTATAAATCTAGTCAAATTTTAATTGAAATATTCTTCATGTGTTTTTAAACTTAACAAATATGTGAATTCTTGTTTCCCTTTTCTGTAGCCTATTCACACATGTATATTTATATGCATATATAGAATCCTACCAGGTATCACACGTACATTTTTGTGAGGTGGCTGTCTTGGCAGATACAAATTGTGAGAAGAGTTCACTCCTCCTAAATGCTGTTGGAAATGAAAATTCAACCTATAGGAGAGCGTCCTAGTAGAACAACATTATACATTAACTCATGTTCAGTAAAATAAATATTTTTGCATTTGTGGATGATACATATTTACTGATGAATTTCGATTGGCATTTATATTGGTACTTTTTAATGTCTGTGAGTGTTGTGTGTGTGTGTGTGTATATACAGATATAGATATAGATATACTCTGCAAATTTTTCAAAATATGAAATATATGTGTCTAATATACACTCTCTAAATTCATTCATGTTCATGTATGTGGATTTATAATCCACTTTTCACAAGATTATAATCAGAAATATTCATCCACCTGAAATACATATTTGTTTCCTAGTACTGAAAACTAACTTCAGTGAATGGTGCATACAAATCCTAATTATTCTACAGTAACTGACCCAGTCTAACATCAATGCAAGTAGACTCCTATGGGACATGATATGTAATTTGTCATTCATTTGTATTCGACACTGGTACATTATTGTTTCTTCAGTTTTTGCACATCACAGGATATACATTTCATCCACAAGTTCACAAATTAATAAGCATTTGTTTCAACTTTAACCACTTCTTGCTTCAGAACACATGTATTGTCAGGGTATTCTTGACTGGTCTTTTCATGAGACTTCTTTCCAAACACATTATTTTGAATTTCCATAATCATTTTGAAGCAAAACTCACACACTCTTTATGATAAACCTAAACACAAATATTTCCATTACATATATACCTGGTTGGAATGAATGATTGTATATCAATATACGATTTCCTTTAATTTTTCAGATATCAGTTCAATTCATTATGTAAAGTTCAAAAAAGTTATATTATTTATTCACAGTATGGTCTATTCATGCTTTTTCTCTATGTTCCTAGAAACAGGGTACACCTCTTTGTACCCCCGATTCTCATTTTACATCTTCAATATATTGCTCCCAGAAATGGTGAAAGAAATACTCATGTCACCTCATTATCACAGTAATATTCTGGACAAAAAATGGAAAGGTCACACTTATGATTGTACCAAAGCCTAAATGGAAAGTGAACATGGATTTCTAAAAACATCCATGTCCAGGTTGCCTAATGCTGTCAATTGTCAATCCTATTGGTGACTACATATTTGTTTTTTTTCCTAATTTATATATTCAAACTCAACCCTGTTGAAAATGTCTAATTCTATCACTCACTTTATACTTTGCCTGATTTCGTAATGTTTCTATTGATATCTGCTTTTCTACATATTTTCCCCAGTTCAACATAGTGACTGACTCTTCATATGTGCTGACATTTACATTCACTCAACAACCGAAAGTCTATTGCTAAAGAACTTTTGGTCCAAATCCTATTCTCACTCTTCTTCCTAAATCTACCGACTATCTTCCTAATCCTACTGAATATCCCTTTTTGACTGGATGTTCTCTTCTAAATTCAATCATCCAATGTACAAGATCTTATGCCATTGTATATGGAATTATCTGAGGCATCTTTGCAGAACATCATTCAAAGCTAAGTATCCCAATCAAGGGCAAAACACTTCTGGGCTTCAAATCATACCTAGATTTCTGTTTTCCTACTTATATTTTACCTCTATATTCTTGTAAATATTGCAGGTTCCCAATACCATTATTCATCACACAGAATCACTCGTAATCCAAATCAAACCTGTTTTTAACCCCAAGTATACACTGTTCCCTCAATCATTTTACAGAAGAGCAGAGACAGAGTGGTTCTTACAATACAGGAAAGTTGGGGACCTTCAACCTGATGAGAACCTCAAATGTCCATGCACAAATGGAACCTGGAGAAGTTGTAGGCAGGTATGAAGCACCTGAGAGAGCAAAAGTCATCTTCCATGGCAAACAACCTGGTCAGGATGAAGGGATGTGTCTGAATCTGCCTCTCTCTCTTCTTATTGTACAGAAGATGGACCAAACCAGGGCTGAGTGGAGAGCTGTTCCCGGGTGCCAATGGTGATATACCTTCTACCTTATGAAAGTGTCACAGGAAGTTCTGGCAACCTCCATCTTATGTTACCCTTGGAAGCAATTGTTAGGACAAAGTGGTTGCCAAGGCAGTGACCTCATTCAGTTCCAAAGAATGTGAAATACCTCATTTTCTTGGTGATGGAACTCTCTGAACTTGGTATCCAAGAAGCCAGACACCCAGAGGCAGTCCCAGTCCCAGTCCCAGTCAGCTCACTTGTTTGGATTTACCAAGGACAGAGTCAGTTTTCTTGGTACCTAATGATGTGAGGATGGCCAAATGCCAGGAGAGCTCTGAAGATGGACCTTTCCTGAGAAAACAGGTAGTGGCTAACCACTTTTTCCTGACATCTTCACAGAGTTGGTCAAGGAATCAAGATCTGAGAGAAGACAGGCCATTTCGGGGGAACATAGTATGGCCCACCAGTCAGAGGACACTCCGGATAGTCACAGACGTACTTGGGGGAAGGAGGTGCCTTTGTGGGAGTGGGTGTGGGTTTGTTGTTTTGTCTCATGTTCTGAGAATAGATAGAAAAGGCGGTTTGTTTGGTTTGGAGTGGACAGTTTCTAGTAAGTCATTTGACATGGCGAGTGTTTCTCTTTCTGTGTATCCCACTGTGTCCGTTGTTGTAGACATTAGAAAAGAGAATGCATTAATGGATGTGTCCTGTCTAGTATAAATCTTCCCATAATTCATCCTGCCCAATATATGAATGGACTGCAGCTTGTCTTATCAATGTGCAACACCTGCTATCTTTCTAAGTTGTTGTTTTCTTCCTGAATTCTGGCCACTCTCCAGAATAGGCTCATGGATTTGTGTACAAAATATGTACCACCTCCAAGCTCTGTGACATGGCCATGTACTTGATAGCTGAAGAGATTGGCGAGCATCTCAAAAAACTCAGATATCAGTGTGACCAGGAAAGTCTCAGTGCAGAAACCCTGCTTTGGGCCTTTTGCTTACTTATTGTTGTGTTGCACTGAATGTCAGGAAGGTCTTTGCCTCAGTCCACGCCTTTGTGAAGCCTGAAGAAAACAGTTTTCAAATGGAAATGAATGGGCCTCACCTGTGGCTCTTTATCAGCCTCTTGGACCTGTGTGTGGCTGTGACTTAGATTCTCAGCACCTGATGGATCTTAAGAATGATCCCACGTGAGCTTCCAAAACCAAAATGGCAAAAAATATCATTCATTGTGGATGAAGTCTCTTGCCTTCCTCTGTTAGGTTCCTGCACTCCATCAAATGACAATAGGGATTCTTTGAGTCAAATGAGTTCTTCAAAGCCCTGCAGAGGTGCTTGTGTTTTCGCATGACTCTAAATCACCTAAAGAATCGATACCTAAAATCAGTAGGCCTCAAATTGGAGAAACAAAGAAGTATTAATGGCAGGCTTATTTGTTCGCTCCTGTTTCAGAGAAACGGTGTCCAGGCTACCCTGACTTTAGGCAAATGAGGGGCAAACGAGCTGATTTTGGACACTGTCTTGGGCTGCACCCCTCATGGAAACCTCCAGCCAGAGGTTAAGATGATTGACTATATGGAATAAGATGAAGGCCATGTGGGAGTGTTTTGGTTTTAATTTTGGTCATTTGTGTTGCATTGGAAAAAATGACTGGGTCCACGTGAGCTTGAACTCTGGTGTGATTCCCCTTAGAGACTGGGTTTTGGAACTGAACTCAGAGAAGCATTGCCATGAATTTTGTTGGGATTTTAAGAGGCCACGCATGAAAGTCGCTCTTGGAAACTGAGACCTAGGCCCCGGGTGGATTTCCACAGAGGCCTGGGAATCTCAGCAAGGATATCACATGATTTTATTCTTAAAGAAATGGCAGCCATAGTTGAGAGTCAAAACACACATGGACCTCACATTGTAGACCTCAATGGGCCTGGCCTAATGTGACCTTTTGTCCACTCTTTGGGAAGCCGTGCCTGTGAGAGTTCTCCAGAGATTTCATTGAAATGAGCTTCCTCACCATTTAATGTTTGCTGAATGAACTGAAACCCACAGTGCCTCCAACTTCATGCTTGAAAAATGGCTAGATAAATACCATGAAGTTTTTGAAATTCCTATGACCAGGTGGCACTGGAGAAACATTGGATGTCCTGTTGCTGATCATGAGTATACCAGACAGTGCCTTGATTTACTGAGTTTCATGAAAATGGTGTAGAACAGAGATGCCAGAAATTTGGAGCCTGCTGAGTAGTGGGTCTAGAGCAGTGGTGGGGAGGTGTTTGATAAAACATCCGTGGTAGGGCCATGTGGATCTACCATTGGATTCCAAATGGCTTGTAACTGACATGGTGCAGCCAACAGACCCTTATATGTAAAGGCATCTTGTTATATGGAGAGTTTTCAGAGGAAAATTAAGAATCAGGTTGATATGGACAAGGGGGCAATGGGGCAAGCTGTGAGAGATAGGAGCCTAGTTGGTGCATTCTCTTGCAGACCCTGACCCACCACACGTGACAGAACTCCCTCCAGCACTGTGTCCCAGTTTAGCTCCTAGTATTTCATGAAACAAATACCAAACTCACAGTGCAGCAGCCAAAACACCACAAAAAGTGGAAGAGGACCAAATGACTTCACAGTCCACACGGGGAGACACTTAGTCCCCAGTGGCCTCAGTTTACCTACAAAGAGAGGATTCAGCACTGCTTCATCTTGTTCATTGGAAAATAAGAACCATGTCCTCCAGGTCACATAGATGCAGACCCAGCTTTGATGGTCTCTCTACAGAGGAAGCCAAATCTCCTGAAAACAACATATATTTCAAGTGTGGAAGCTCAGAGGCAGTTTCTCAAAAAGTTTTTAGGCCAGCAGAGCTCCATGTTTGTGGAGTGTTTACCCTGTCCCTTAGTTTTGGAAACTCCTCTACCACCTCCAAGGTTGTGAACTCCTGAGCATTTTCCATTCCAGATATGTATTCACTGATTTTGTAACTCTTCTCCTCTAATTGTGTCTTACTTGGGGTGAAGGTAATGTCAAGGCATTGTTCTGGATGAGAGCGGGAGGATATTTGTGCAGCATATTTTTAAATACACATTGGATTCATTTTCCAAATTTCCATTCGAAGTACTGATTCCCTGACACTAACCCATACCTAGTAGACTCAGACTATTCATCCTAATATAATGGAGAAAATTAGCGCAACACATTAGAAATACAAGTACTTCAGAGGAGACATGTTTTATAGTTGGACTTGACATTTGCATTATATAAGGTAGGAGTTATAAATCTAGTCAAATTTATTTGAAATATTCTCCATGTGTTTTTAAGCTTAGCAAATATGTGAATTCTTCTTTCCCTTTTCTGTAGCCTATTCACACATGTATATTTATATGCATATATAGAATCCTACCAGGTATCACACGTACATTTTTGTGAGGTGGCTGTCTTGGCAGATACAAATTGTGAGAAGAGTTCACTCCTCCTAAATGCTGTTGGAAATGAAAATTCAACCTATAGGAGAGCGTCCTAGTAGAACAACATTATACATTAACTCATGTTCAGTAAAATAAATATTTTTGCATTTGTGGATGATACATATTTACTGATGAATTTCGATTGGCATTTATATTGGTACTTTTTAATGTCTGTGAGTGTTGTGTGTGTGTGTGTGTATATACAGATATAGATATAGATATACTCTGCAAATTTTTCAAAATATGAAATATATGTGTCTAATATACACTCTCTAAATTCATTCATGTTCATGTATGTGGATTTATAATCCACTTTTCACAAGATTATAATCAGAAATATTCATCCACCTGAAATACATATTTGTTTCCTAGTACTGAAAACTAACTTCAGTGAAGGGTGCATACAAATCCTAATTATTCTACAGTAACTGACCCAGTCTAACATCAATGCAAGTAGACTCCTATGGGACATGATATGTAATTTGTCATTCATTTGTATTCGACACTGGTACATTATTGTTTCTTCAGTTTTTGCACATCACAGGATATACATTTCATCCACAAGTTCACAAATTAATAAGCATTTGTTTCAACTTTAACCACTTCTTGCTTCAGAACACATGTATTGTCAGGGTATTCTTGACTGGTCTTTTCATGAGACTTCTTTCCAAACACATTATTTTGAATTTCCATAATCATTTTGAAGCAAAACTCACTCACTCTTTATGATAAACCTAAACACAAATATTTCCATTACATATATACCTGGTTGGAATGAATGATTGTATATCAATATACGATTTCCTTTAATTTTTCAGATATCAGTTCAATTCATTATTTAAAGTTCAAAAAAGTTATATTATTTATTCACAGTATGGTCTATTCATGCTTTTTCTCTATGTTCCTAGAAACAGGGTACACCTCTTTGTACCCCCGATTCTCATTTTACATCTTCAATATATTGCTCCCAGAAATGGTGAAAGAAATACTCATGTCACGTCATTATCACAGTAATATTCTGGACAAAAATGGAAAGGTCACACTTATGATTGTACCAAAGCCTAAATGGAAAGTGAACATGGATTTCTAAAAACATCCATGTCCAGGTTGCCTAATGCTGTCAATTGTCAATCCTATTGGTGACTACATATTTGTTTTTTTCCTAATTTATATATTCAAACTCAACCCTGTTGAAAATGTCTAATTCTATCACTCACTTTATACTTTGCCTGATTTCGTAATGTTTCTATTGATATCTGCTTTTCTACATATTTTCCCCAGTTCAACATAGTGACTGACTCTTCATATGTGCTGACATTTACATTCACTCAACAACCGAAAGTCTATTGCTGAAGAACTTTTGGTCCAAATCCTACACTCACTCTTCTTCCTAAACCTACCGACTATCTTCCTAATCCTACTGAATATCCCTTTTTGACTGGATGTTCTCTTCTAAATTCAATCATCCAATGTACAAGGTCCTATGCCATTGTATATGGAATTATCCGAGGCATCTTTGCAGAACATCATTCAAAGCTAAGTATCCCAATCAAGGGCAAAACCCTTCTGGGCTTCAAATCATACCTAGATTTCTGTTTTCCTACTTATATTTCACCTCTATATTCTTGTAAATATTGCAGGTTCCCAATACCATTATTCATCACACAGAATCACTCGTAATCCAAATCAAACCTATTTTTAACCCCAAGTATACACTGTTCCCTCAATCATTTTACAGAAGAGCAGAGACAGAGTGGTTCTTACAATACAGGAAAGTTGGGGACCTTCAACCTGATGAGAACCTCAAATGTCCTTGCACAAATGGTACCTGGAGAAGTTGTAGGCAGGTATGAAGCACCTGAGAGAGCAAAAGTCATCTTCCATGGCAAACAACCTGGTCAGGATGAAGGGATGTGTCTGAATCTGCCTCTCTCTCTTCTTATTGTACAGAAGATGGACCAAACCAGGGCTGAGTGGAGAGCTGTTCCCGGGTGCCAATGGTGATATACATTCTACCTTATGAAAGTGTCACAGGAAGTTCTGGCAACCTCCATCTTATGTTACCCTTGGAAGCAACTGTTAGGACAAAGTGGTTGCCAAGGCAGTGACCTCATTCAGTTCCAAAGAATGTGAAATACCTCATTTCCTTGGTGATGGAACTCTCTGAACTTGGTATCCAAGAAGCCAGACACCCAGAGGCAGTCCCAGTCCCAGTCCCAGTGGGCTCACTTGTTTGGATTTACCAAGGACAGAGTCAGTTTTCTTGGTACCTAATGATGTGAGGATGGCCAAATGCCAGGAGAGCTCTGAAGATGGACCTTTCCTGAGAAAACAGGTAGTGGCTAACCACTTTTTCCTGACGTCTTCACAGAGTTGGTCAAGGAATCAAGATCTGAGAGAAGACAGGCCATTTCGGGGGAACATAGTATGGCCCACCAGTCAGAGGACACTCCGGATAGTCACAGACGTACTTGGGGGAAGGAGGTGCCTTTGTGGGAGTGGGTGTGGGTTTGTTGTTTTGTCTCATGTTCTGAGAATAGATAGAAAAGGCGGTTTGTTTGGTTTGGAGTGGACAGTTTCTAGTAAGTCATTTGACATGGCGAGTGTTTCTCTTTCTGTGTATCCCATTGTGTCCGTTGTTGTAGACATTAGAAAAGAGAATGCATTAATGGATGTGTCCTGTCTAGTATAAATCTTCCCATAATTCATCCTGCCCAATATATGAATGGACTGCAGCTTGTCTTATCAATGTGCAACACCTGCTATCTTTCTAAGTTGTTGTTTGCTTCCTGAATTCTGGCCACTCTCCAGAATAGGCTCATGGATTTGTGTACAAAATATGTACCACCTCCAAGCTCTGTGACATGGCCATGTACTGGATAGCTGAAGAGAATGGCGAGCATCTCAAAAAACTCAGATATCAGTGTGACCAGGAAAGTCTCAGTGCAGAAACCCTGCTTTGGGCCTTTTGCTTACTTATTGTTGTGTTGCACTGAATGTCAGGAAGGTCTTTGCCTCAGGCCACCCCTTTGTGAAGCCTGAAGAAAACAGTTTTCAAATGGAAATGAATGGGCCTCACCTGTGGCTCTTTATCAGCCTCTTGGACCTGTGTGTGGCTGTGACTTAGATTCTCAGCACCTGATGGATCTTAAGAATGATCCCACGTGAGCTTCCAAAACCAAAATGGCAAAAAATATCATTCATTGTGGATGAAGTCTCTTGCCTTCCTCTGTTACGTTCCTGCACTCCATCAAATGACAATAGGGATTCTTTGGGTCAAATGAGTTCTTCAAAGCCCTGCAGAGGTGCTTGTGTTTTCGCATGACTCTAAATCACCTAAAGAATCGATACCTAAAATCAGTAGGCCTCAAATTGGAGAAACAAAGAAGTATTAATGGCAGGCTTATTTGTTCGCTCCTGTTTCAGAGAAACGGTGTCCAGGCTACCCTGACTTTAGACAAATGAGGGGCAAACGAGCTGATTTTGGACACTGTCTTGGGCTGCGCCCCTCATGGAAACCTCCAGCCAGAGGTTAAGATGATTGACTATATGGAATAAGATGAAGGCCATGTGGGAGTGTTTTGGTTTTAATTTTGGTCATTTGTATTGCATTGGAAAAAATTACTGGGTCCACGTGAGCTTGAACTCTGGTGTGATTCCCCTTAGAGACTGGGTTTTGGAACTGAATTCAGAGAAACATTGCCATGAATTTTGTTAGGATTTTAAGAGGCCACGCATGAAAGTCGCTCTTGGAAACTGAGACCTAGGCCCCCGGTGGATTTCCACAGAGGCCTGGGAATCTCAGCAAGGATATCACATGATTTTATTCTTAAAGAAATGGCAGCCATAGTTGAGAGTCAAAACACACATGGACCTCACATTGTAGACCTCAATGGGCCTGGCCTAATGTGACCTTTTGTCCACTCTTTGGGAAGCCGTGCCTGTGAGAGTTCTCCAGAGATTTCATTGAAATGAGCTTCCTCACCATTTAATGTTTGCTGAATGAACTGAAACCCACAGTGCCTCCAACTTCATGGTTGAAAAATGGCTAGATAAATACCATGAAATTTTTGAAATTCCTATGACCAGGTGGCACTGGAGAAACATTGGATGTCCTGTTGCTGATCATGAGTATACCAGACAGTGCCTTGATTTACTGTCTTTCATGAAAATGGTGTAGAACAGAGATGCCAGAAATTTGGAGCCTGCTGAGTAGTGGGTCTAGAGCAGTGGTGGGGAGGTGTTTGATAAAACATCCGTGGTAGGGCCATGTGGATCTACCATTGGATTCCAAATGGCTTGTAACTGACATGGTGCAGCCAACAGACCCTTATATGTAAAGGCATCTTGTTATATGGAGAGTTTTCAGAGGAAAATTAAGAATCAGGTTGATATGGACAAGGGGGCAATGGGGCAAGCTGTGAGAGATAGGAGCCTAGTTGGTGCATTCTCTTGCAGACCCTGACCCACCACACGTGACAGAACTACCTCCTGCACTGTGTCCCAGTTTAGCTCCTAGTATTTCGTGAAACAAATACCAAACTCACAGTGCAGCAGCAAAAACACCACAAAAAGTGGAAGAGGACCAAATGGCTTCACAGTCCACACGGGGAGACACTTAGTCCCCAGTGGCCTCAGTTTACCTACAAAGAGAGGATTCAGCACTGCTTCATCTTGTTCATTGGAAAATAAGAAACCATGTCCTCCAGGTCACATAGATGCAGTCCCAGCTTTGATGGTCTCACTACAGAGGAATCCAAATCTCCTGAAAACAACATATATTTCAAGTGTGGAAGCTCAGAGGCAGTTTCTCAAAAAGTTTTTAGGCCAGCAGAGCTCCATGTTTGTGGAGTGTTTACCCTGTCCCTTAGTTTTGGAAACTCCTCTACCACCTCCAAGGTTGTGAACTCCTGAGCATTTTCCATTCCCGATATGTATTCACTGATTTTGTAACTCTTCTCCTCTAATTGTGTCTTACTTGGGGTAAAGGTAATGTCAAGGCATTGTTCTGGATGAGAGCGGGAGGATATTTGTTCAGCATATATTTACATACACATTGGATTCATTTTCCAATTTTCCATTCGAAATATTGAATCCCTGACACTAACCCATACCTAGTAGTCTCAGACTATTCATCTTAATATAATGGAGAAAATTAACCCAACACAATGGAAATACAAGCACTTCAGAGGAGACATGTTGTATAGTTGGACTTGACATCTGCATTATATAAGGTAGGAGTTATAAATCTAGTCAAATTTTAATTGAAATATTCTCCATGTGTTTTTAAACTTAACAAATATGTGAATTCTTGTTTCCCTTTTCTGTAGCCTATTCACACATGTATATTTATATGCATATATAGAATCCTACCAGGTATCACACGTACATTTTTGTGAGGTGGCTGTCTTGGCAGATACAAATTGTGAGAAGAGTTCACTCCTCCTAAATGCTGTTGGAAATGAAAATTCAACCTATAGGAGAGCGTCCTAGTAGAACAACATTATACATTAACTCATGTTCAGTTAAATAAATATTTTTGCATTTGTGGATGATACATATTTACTGATGAATTTCGATTGGCATTTATATTGGTACTTTTTAATGTCTGTGAGTGTTGTGTGTGTGTGTGTATATACAGATATAGATATAGATATACTCTGCAAATTTTTCAAAATATGAAATATATGTGTCTAATATACACTCTCTAAATTCATTCATGTTCATGTATGTGGATTTATAATCCACTTTTCACAAGATTATAATCAGAAATATTCATCCACCTGAAATACATATTTGTTTCCTAGTACTGAAAACTAACTTCAGTGAATGGTGCATACAAATCCTAATTATTCTACATTAACTGATGCAGTCTAACATCAATGCAAGTAGATTCCTATGGGACATGATATGTAATTTGTCATTCATTTGTATTCGACACTGGTACATTATTATTTCTTCAGTTTTTGCACATCATAAGATATACCTTTGCCAAGGCAGTGACCTCATTCAGTTCCAAAGAATGTGACATACCTCATTTCCTTGGTGATGGAACTCTCTGAACTTTGTATCCAAGGAGCCAGGCACCCAGAGGCAGTTTCAGTCCCAGTCCCAGTGGGCTCACTTGTTTGTATTTAGCAAGGATAAAGTCAGTCATTCTTGGTTCCTACTGAAGTGAGGATTACCAAATGCCTGGAGAGCTCTGAAGAGGGAACTTTCCTGAGAAAGCAGGTAGTAGCTCTCCATTTTTTACTTACAACTTTACAGAGTTCGCCAAGGAAAACAGATCTGAGAGAGGACAGGCCATTTCAGAAGAACAGAGTATGGCCACCAGTCAGAGGACACTCTGGTTAGTCACACAGCTACTTGGGGAAGGAGGTGCCTTTTTGGGAGTGGGTGCTGGTTTGTGGTTTGTCTCATGTTCTGAAAATAGGTAGGAATGACGGTTTGTTTGTTTTGGAGTGAACTGTTTCTGGTAAGTCGTTTGACGAGTTGAGTGTTTCCATGTCTGTGTATCCCACTGTGCCTGTGGTAGTAGACATGAGAAAAGAGAATGCAGCAATGGATGTGTCATGTCTAGTATAAAGCTTCCCAGCATTCATCCTGCCCAATTTATGAATGGAGTGTGGCTTGCCTTATGCACGGGCAACACCTAATACCTTCCTAAGTCCCTGTTTTCTTCCTGAATTCTGGCCACTCTCTAGAATAGGCTCATGGTTATGTGTCCAAGATACGTACCACATCCAAGGTCTTTGACATGGCCATGTACTGGATACCTGAATGGAATGGCACGCATCTCAGAAAACTCAGATATCAGTGTGACCAGGAAAGTCTCAGTGGAGATACCCTGCTTTGGGCCTTTTTCTTACCTATTGTTCTGTTGCCCTGAATATCAGAAAGGTCTATGTCTCATGCAACCCCTTTGTTAAGCCTGAAGAAAACAGTTTTCAAGTGGAAATGAATGTGCATCACCTCTGGCTCTTTGCTTAATTTCATTGGAAAACGATGTGTCTGATTCAGGCCCTTTGCCCTGTTTTAGGCTGTGACTTAGATTCTCAGCACCTGATGGATGTAAAGAAAGATCCCATATGTGCATCTAAACCAAAATGGAAATACGTTCAATCAATGTGCATGAAGTATATTGCCTTCCTTTGTTAGGTTTCTGAAATCCATCATGTCAGAATAGGGATCCTTTGGGTGAAATGAGTTCTTCAAATCTTTGCAGAGGTGCTTGGCTTTTCTCATGACTCCAATTCACAAAAAGAATCTAGACCCCACAGTCAGAGAGGCTCAAATTGGAGAAGCGAAGCAGTATTACGGGCAGGCCTATTTGATCACTCCTGGTTCACAGGAAGGGTGTCCAAGCCACCCTGTCATTCGGCAAATGAGGGGCAAGGGAGCTTATTTTGGACACTGTCTTGGGATGTGCCTCTCATGAAAACCTCCATCCAGATGTTATGATGAGTATCTCTATGGTAGAAGATGAGGGCCATGTAGGAGTGTTTTGGTTATAATTGTGGTCATTTGTGTGGCAGTTGGAAGAGATGACTGGGTCCACCTGGGCATGAATTCTGCTGTGATTCCCCTTAGAGACTGAGTTCTGGAACTGACCTCAGAGAAGTATTGACATGAATTGTGTGCGGATTTTAGGAGGCCAGGAATGAGAGTTGCCATTGGGAACCTGGGATCAAGGCCCAGAGTGGCTTTCCACAGAACACTGGGAATCACAGCCAGGATATTACATGATTTTATTCTGAAAGACTTGGCAGGCATAATTGAGATTCAAAACACACTTGGACCTCGCTTTGTAGACCTCAATGGGCCTGGCTTCATGTGACTTTTTGGCCACTCTTTGGGTAGACTTGCCTGTGAGAGTGCTCCAGAGATTTCCCTGAAATTAGCTTCCTCACAATTTAATGGTTCCTGAATGAATTGAAACCAACATTGCCTCCAAATGCATCTGTGAAAAAATGCTAGATAATTACCATGAAATTTTAGAAATTCCGATGACCAGCTGGCACTGGAGGACCTTTGATGTCCTGTTGATGATCATGAGTATAACAGACAGGGCCTTGATTGACTGGGTTTCATGAAAATGGTGTAGAACAGAGATGCCAGTAAGTTGGGGCCTGGTAAGTAGTGGGCCTAGAGCTGTGTTATGCAAATGTGTGATAAAACATCTGTGGTGGGGCCATGTGGATCTTCCATTGGCTTCCAAATGGCTGTGACTGACATGGTGCAACCATCACACCCATATATGTAAAGGCATATTTTTATATGGAGAGGTTTCAGAGCAATGTTCAGTATCATGTTGTAATTGTCAAGGGGGCAAGCTACTTGAGATAGAACCCTGGTTGGTGCATTCTCCTGGAGACCCTGCCAACCACACCTGACAGAACTCCCTTCAGCACTGTGTCCCATTTGAACTCGTTGTATTTCATGAAGCAAATACCAAACTCCCAGTGCAGCAGCAAGAAACACCACGAAAATTGGAGGATGACCATTGGTTTCACAGTCCACACGGGAAGACCCTTAGCCCTCAGTGGCCAAAGTTTACCTACAAAAAGAGAATTCATCACTGCTGCCTCATTTTTATTTTAAAATAAGTAACCATTTCCTCCAGGTCACATAGATGCAGATCCAGCTTTGATGGTTTCACTACAAATAAAGCTAAAGCTCCTGACAACAACATATATTTCAAGTGCCCAACCTCAGAGGCAGATTCTCAAAAAGTCTTTTGGCCAGCAGAGCTCCATGTTTGTGGAGTGTTTACCCTGTCTCTTACTTTGGAAACTCCTCTACCACCTCCAAAGATGTAAAATCTGGAGCATTTTCCATTCTAGATATGTATTCACAGATTTTCTAACTCTTCTCCTCTAATTGTGTCTTACTTGGGGCGAAGGTAATGTCAAGGCGTTGTTCTGGAGGAGAGTGGGAAGATTTTTCCGTAGCATATATTTGCATACATATTGGATTCAGTGTCCTATTTTCAATTCAAATACTGAATACCTGACTCTAACCCATACCCTACCAGACTCTGACTACTAATCCTAATATGATGGAGAAAAATAACCCATAAAGAATAGAAATACAAGCAGTTCAGAGTAGGCATGGTGTATAGATGGACTTGCCTTTTGCATGATACAGAGTTGGAGTTATAAATCTAGTCAATTGTTTGTTGAAATAGTTGTCCTAGTATTTTTAAGGTTAACAAATATGTGAATTCCTGTCTCCCTTTCTCTGTATTCTTATATGCACATATAGATTCCTATCTGGTACCACACGTACATTCTTGTGAGGTGGCTGACTTGGCAGATACAAATTGTTAGAAGAGATCACTCCTACTAAACCCTGTTGGAACTGAATATTCAACCTATGGGTGAGCTTGCTAGTTGAACAGCATTATACATAAATCCATGTTCAGTAAAATGAATATTTTTAGATCTGTGGATGGTATATATTTTATAATGAATTTTGATTGACATATATATTGCTACTTTTTTGTCTGTGTGAGTGTTTTATGTATATGTATATATATGTGTGTATATATATATATATATATATATATATATATATATACACTCTCCAGATTTTTCAAAATATGAAATATATGTGTCTTATATTCACTCCCTAAATTCATTCATGTTCATGTATGTGGATTTATAATCAACTATTCACAAGATTATTCTCAGAAATATTCATCCACCTGAAATTTGCCCAGTGCTCTCAAATGTCAATCCTATTTGTGACTACATATTTGTTTCTTCCTAAGATTATATATTTAAACTCAACCCTGTTCAAAATGTCTAATCCTATCACTCACTTTATACTCTGCCTGATTTTGTAATGTCTATATTGATATATGCTTTCCTACATATTTTCCCCATTTCATCATTGTGACTGACTCTTCACCTGTGCTGACATTTACATTCACTCTCTAATCGAAATCCTATTGCTAAGAATCTTTTGTTCCAAATCTTATACTCACCCTTCTTCCTAAACTTATTGACTATCTTCGTAATGCTACAGACTATCCCTTTTTGACTGGATGTTCTCTTCTACATTTAATCATCCAAGTAAATGTGGTGCGAGCTTCAGAGGAGGAGACTACCAACAGACTATCTCATGCAACATCAAACGGTTTATTGGGTTTCCAGCAGGCTGGGGTTCAGAGCTCACCTGAATAGAGCAGATAGCCCTGAGAATAGCTGAAGTAGAGCTTATATACTTTCCCTGGAGAGAGAAGGGAGGGAATTGTATTGATGGGTCAGGGCGAGTGGGCGGTTTGCATGCAACTGGGAGAGGGAGTACATTCTGCAATTTGGCAGCTGGGGATAGAACATTCTGGGAACAAGATTTGCAAACATTTCTCAAGATTTCAACAGTGTTCTGTTAAGCATACAGAAAAACAAGATGTGACAAGTACCTATTTTATTAATATTTCATTCCCCACTTCGTCTTCTGGCTAATTTTAATCATAAAAATGATCATTGGAGGGTGTCACATTCAATGTCAGCTAGTGGGATATTACCATAAGTTTAACTCGTCCAATTTGAGCCTGGAGAAAAGACATTACACGGTTGAGCAAACAGGGTTTTATAGTTAGCAATAATATGAGGATTATTATTGGACCGGCCAGGGTTGATAAAAACGTAGTTAACCAGGGGGACTGTGTGAACCAAGACTCAAGCCACCCTTTTTGGGCCTCTCTCACTTGTTGATGCTCTTCAAGGTGTCTTTTAAATTTACTCATAGATTTTATTACAACTCCAGTATAGTCAGCATAAAAACAACATTCTTCCCTCAATGCAGCACAAAGGCCCCCTTCTCTAATGAAGAGGAGGTCCAACCCTCAACTCTTCTGTAAAACAACTTCAGAGAGAGAGGTTAAAGTTTCATGCAAAGCCCTGAAGGAGGTTTCTAATATCTTACTTTTGCTCTATTGCTGCTTCTAATTGGGTCATCTTTTGTGTCCCATGGACAATGCCACTGGTTCCTCTGCCCACCCGTGCAGCAACTCCTATTCCTAATAGGATGGCTAAAGTGAGGGATATATGTTCCCAGTGGAATCGGTTGTATGCCCCCCCTATTTGATCCTCAAATGAACCTGCGTCATGATAGAGCACTCTGGGAAACATCTGCACCATTACACAAATTATCACATATCTTGATCATTTCATGAAAACATAAACGATGTTTAAGTATATAGAATTATGCTGTTGTAGGCACTGACAAAGCAAGGCACCTAAGATAGCACTCAAGAGAGGGAAACAGTCCTATTTGGTTGCAACCGGATTCAGAGGGCATTGCTTCTATTGTAATCAATTAATCCCCTGAAACTCAAGTTTAGGTAGTTTCAGAAATTTGTACCCAACATATAAGGCATGGGGCTCAGAAGTTCACAGTCTTCAGAAGTTTAAAAAAGCAGTATTTGTTTCTGTTTTTCCTTCTGTTCTGGGCAAGTTAACTTTTCAAGGACACCTGGGAGGAGGAGAGCTTTTTATTCCCTTTCTTATTTTCCCCCTGCCAGCTGTTACCATGGAGCCCGGTTGGTAATTTCTTTATCTTAGAAATGTAGCCATCTCTGTGAAGCCCCAGCTGAAGGCCAGAGGACTTGTTCACATATTTTGTGAAAAACTAGTTAGAGGTTGTCTAGCTTAGAAGTACTGAGATTTTTAGCCAGTGGCCAAGTAGAACAGGGCAATACAAAAGAGAATGTTTATCTACATTAAAGTCTTTATTGGGACTCTTTGGCTGAAAGTTCAAAACTCAGCCATGGTGAAGACTTCTGAAGAAGGTCATTTAAGAATTTTCTGTGGACCTGGTACAGAGGGGGAAAGACGGGGAAGTTGGGGCTGAGAGCACCTCCGAGGATCTGAGAATGAGGGAAAAGAGAGATGTAAAAGAATAATGCGAAAGGGTATTTGGAATTTCCTAGCAGCAAACTTGAGCAGTAGATCAGGTAGAGCAGAGTGAAAGACGGGAGTGAGGATCCCAAAATCTTGTGAGGGACTTTAAATTTTAGTAACCTGTTTTCAGTGATGACAAAGCAACTTTAAAGGCCAATTATATTACATCTTGGATAAGGGTCTCAGGGCTCTCCTCAGCTCGTTTGAGCATTGGGTTAGCTGGTAAGAGGACCTGGTGGGACCCGGTGAGGGCACTGACAGGAGATGAGAGGAATGAGTCGGTGGAGCGGTACCTATGTACCTGCTACCTCAGCAAGGGGGCTATGGTCAGAGAACTGGTGGAGCTTTGGGTTTCTGATCTAGTTATTGGAGGGGAGAAATCAAGTTGCTGAGATGGGAGTGACAGCAGAGGGTCTGGAGCAGAAGGCTGAGGATAATGATCTATTGGAGAAGCATAGTTCAGGATGTGAGTGAAGGAGGAAATAGGCTTCCACATAGGGGAATTTCCTTTCACTCTTTTGAGCACTTGCAGAAGTCAAAAAGGTCATGCAAAATTTGAGGATCTAGAGACCCCTCTGGGTGCCATAGTTTTTGGTTGTCTAATTGGTAATGTGGCCAATGCTGTGTACTGAATTTGATGAAGAATTGGGGTTCCATCAGGCAGCCCCTGTATGCACACATTCCCATGACATACAGAAAAAGTCGGCTTTTCCCCCACACAGCCATTACTCTTTGTGGCTTTGATAGTCTGCCAGGCAAACTTAGTAATCTAGACTAGCCAACCTCCATCTGGCTTGCGTGTCCCTACATCCATAATGTTTGTTTCCATTATCTATGGTACAGAAGGGATTTAATGGTATTTTAGTGGGATCCTCTTCATCAGTGATATCACAATAGGAAATACCTATAGCCAGCTAACAAATGTCTGGGTGGAGAGATGGCCACCAGGTCCCTAAGGGGGCTGTATGTGAGATAGACCATACTTCTTTTCCAGTAGGATTTGTGATCAGCCATCACTGCTTAATGGGCTGATGAGGGTTAGGACTACTTGTAGCCAAGGGGAGAGTATATAACCTTATTCACATTGCGAATACACAATTTGAAACTGTTACCAGTCTTTTTCAGTTTCCAGAAAGATTCTGTACAGGGAGCAGGCTTGAGATGAGAGGCATGGATCCTGGAAGTGATTCTGTTTACGTTTACCACTGTAGGTGTTATAATAGCACCTGGTATGGTCCTTTTCAGCGGGGTACCAGGGATGACACCTGATATCATCTTACATAGATGAAATCTCTTACTTGATATGGATGTGGAATCCCCTGGTTCCCAGTTGGGTAGGCAGTGGCCAGCTGTTTTCACAGGTATTACTGAGTTCTTTCAAGATATTTAAGTCTGTCAAGCAAGGGGGTGTGGAAAGGATATTTAGGTCTTACAGTTGGGCTTAGGTCCCCTACTGGAGGAGGGCCACCATAAAGAATTTCACACGTGGTAAGGTTACTCAAAGAAACAAAGGGATTTTTTCTTGCATGAAACATTGCATAAGGCAGGAGCATAGTCCAATCCTATGCTGGTCTCTAAGCTTAATTTCGTTAAGGTCTCTTTAATGGTTCTATTCATTCTTTCTACTTGTCTTGAACTCTGTGGTCTATAAGCACAATTTAACTTCCAATTAATCCCCAGGTTCCTGGCTAACCCCTGACTTACCTGGGCCATGAACATCGGTCCATTGTCAGATCCTATTACCGGCTTAGCTTCCTCCAATGGTAGAGAGGCTTAGTCAGCAGCAGCGGAATCACTTAGAGTGTGTTGTGTGTTAGGGGACGAGGGCAGGGGATAAGGAGGGGGAGAAGAGTCCAGTAGAGTCAAATCTGTGACTCAGGGAGAACAGAGGGTGGAGGAGGAGGAGGTTGAGAGGGTTTGAGAGATCATGGGGGAAGGAGTAGGAGCAGAGGTAGGGGCAAGGAAAGGCTTCACCCATGGAGGAGGAGATTTGCAGAGGTCCTGCCAAGTTAAGATATATGGCTGTTGATCTGGATGGCTATGTGGCGCTGGCTGAAAGACAATACCTCTGACTTTTTAAATTAGTGGGAAGTAGAAAGATCCTTCTAGGGGCCATACGACTCCAAAGATGGGCCATTCTGAGGCACAGAGATTCTGCCAGGTCCAGCGTTTTACTAAAAAAAGAAAGATTCTGAGCCCTTAAGCGGACTTTGGTCCAGTGATCAAGGGTCAGGGACAGAGGCATTGACGTGCTCTGTTCCATAATGAAAGTTCCACAAACAGTAAAAGCAAGGACACACGACACAGATAAGACAAGACCATAAAGACAGGCAATGAACGTCCAACACTGAGACCAGGAATGAGTAGCTGGCAAAACCCAATGGTATGGCAACAACGAATCTAAAAGAAAATATCACTGAGTCGAGAAGACTATTGTTCCTTGATTTCCCGAGTTCTCTGCGGGGTCCTCCAGAGAGGTGCCCTTTGTCTCTGTGACACGTCTCTCAGCCACCGTCGGAGAGAGCCCAGGCTCTTCATCGCCAGCAATTTTGCCAAGCCCTAACAAGAAACCTTAAACCGGAAAGAGGCGCCTTACTTGCTCCAAGAGGAACCCGTTGGGGTCTCTCCTCCGCCACTGCTGGAACTCGGTGGAACCTCAATATGTAAAGGTCAGGCGAGTGTCAGAGGAAGATACTATCAAGAGACTGTCTCATGCAACAGCAAAGGGTTTATTTGTGGTCCAGCATGCTGGAGCTCAGAGCTAAATTAAATAGAGCAGAGACCTCTGAGAACAGCTTAAGCAGAGCTTATATACTTTCCTTGGAGAGGGAAGAGAGGGAAGTTTAGTGATGGGTAAGGGCGAGTGGGCGGTTTGCATGACACCGAGTGAGGGAGTACATTCTGCAGTTCGGCTGTTGGGAACAGTACATTCTAGAACAAGATTAGCAAACATTTCTCAAGATTTCAAAAGTGTTTTGTTAAGCATACAGAAAAACAGGAAGTGACAAGTACCTATTTTATTAATTTTATTAACCTTTCACTACCGACTATGCCTTTTTGACTTGATGTTCCTTCTACATTAATTCATGCAACGTACAAGGTGCTATGCCATTGTATATCGATTTATCTGAGACAACTCTGCAGAACGTAATTCAACACCACGTATCCCTATCAAGGGCCCAATGCGCTTCTGGGCTTCAAATCAGACTTAGATTTCTTTTTTCATACATATATTTCACCTATATATTCTTCTACACATAGCAAGTTCTCAATACGATCATTCATCCAGCAAAATGATTTCTAACCCAAATCGATCATGTTTTTAACCATAACCGGACACTGTTCCCTCAATCTAACTTTACAGAAGAGCAGGGAAGGAGTTGATATTACAATACAGAAATGTAGAAAAACTTCCACCTGCTGAGAACCTCAAAGGTCCATGCAGAAATGATCCCTGGAGAAGATGTAGGAAGCAATAAAGGACCTGAGAGACCAAAAGTCATCTTCCATGGCAAACAACCCGGTCAGGATAAAAGGTTGTGTCTGCATCAGATTTTTTTTAATGTAGAGATCATGGACCAAACCAGGCCTGTGTGGAGATCTATTCCTGGGTGCCTTTGGTTGATATACCATTCTAACTTGTGAAAATGTCACAGGAAGTAGGGGCAGCCTCAATCTCTTGGGACCCTTGGAAGCAACAGTTAGGACAAAGTGGCTGCCAAGACAGTGCCCTCATTCAGTTCAGGAAGGAAGTGACCTCACCTCACTTTCTTGGTGATGGAACTCTCTGAACGTGGGATCCAGGAAGCCAGGCACACAGAGCCAGTCCCAGTCCCAGTCCCAGTGGTCTCACTTGTTTGGATTTACCAAGGACAGGGTCAGTATTTTTTGGTACCTACAGATGTGACGAAGGCCAAATGCCAGGAAAGCTCGGATGCAGGGTTTTTCATGAGAAAGCAGGTAGTTGCTCACCGTTGGCTCCTAAGAAGTTCACAGAGTTGGCCAAGGAGACAAGATCTGAGACAGGAAAGGCCATTTTGGGGGAACATATTATGGCCCACAAGTCAGAGGACACTCTGGATATTCACAGACCTACTTAGGGGAAGGAGGTGCCTTTGTGGGTGTGGTTGTGGGTTTGTGGTTTTGTCTCATTTTCTGAGAATAGGTAGGACAGTCGGTTTGTTTCATTTGAAGTGGACTGTTTCTAGTAAGTCTTTTCACAGGGCGAGTGTTTCTATGTCTGTGTAATCCACTGTTTCCGTGGTTGTAGACATTAGAAAAGAGAATTCATCAATGGATATGTCGTGTCTAGTAGAAAGCTTCTCAGCATTCATATTGCCCCGTTTTTGAATGGACTGTAGCTTGCCTTATCGATGAGCAACACCTGCTACCTTCCTAAGTTTCTATTTTCGTCCTGAATTCCGGCCAATCTCAAGAATAGGCCCATGGTTTTGTGTCCAAGATATGTACCACCTCCAAGCTCTGTGACATGGCCATGTACTGGATAGCTGTAGGTGATGGCGAGCATCTCAGAAAACTCAGATATCAGTGTGACCAGGAAAGTCTCAGAGGAGAAATCCTGCTTTGGGCCTTTTGCTTACCTATTGTTCTGTTGCCCTGAATGTCAGGAAGGTCTTTGCCTCAGGCCACCCCTTTGTGAAGCCTGAAGAAAACAGTTTTCAAATGGAAATGAATGGGCATACCTGTGGCACTTTCCTTAATTGCTTTGGAAAGGGATGTGTCTGAATCAGGCCCTTGGCCCTGTGTGTGGCTGTGGCTTAGAGTCTCAGCACCTGATGGATCTAAAGAAAGTTACCATGTGTGCATCCAAAAGAAAATTCGCCAAAAGAACAATTTTTGGGATGAAGTCTCTCGACTTCCTCTGTAAGGTTCCTGACCTCCATCAAGTGAGAATGGGATCCTTTGGGTCAAAAGAGTTCTACAAAACCTGCAGAGGCTAGCCCATTGTGCTTGGGTTTTCTCATGACTAAAATTCACATAAAGAATCTAAACCCCACAGACAGTAGTCCTCAAATTGGAGCAGTATTAATGGCAGGCCTATTTGATCACCTTTGGTTCACAGGATGGGTGTCCAGGCCACCTTGACTTTAGGCAAATGAGGGGCAAAGGAGCTTATTTGGGACACTGTCTTGGTCTGCGCCCCTCATGGAAACCTCCAGCCAGATTATAATGAGTGTCTATATGAAAGAAGATGAGGGCCATATGGGAGTGTTCTTGTTTTAATTGTGGTAATTTGTGTGGTAGTTGGAAGAGATGACTGGGTCCACCAGGGCTTGAACTCTGGTGTGATTCCCCTTAGAGACTGAGTTCTGGAACTGACCTCAGAGAAGTATTGCCATGAATAGTGTTGGGATTTTAGGAGACCACGCATGAGAATCGGTTTTGGAAACTGAGATCTAGGCCCAGGATGGCTTTCCACAGAGCTCAGGGATTCTGAGCCAGGATATCACATGATTTAATTCTTAAAGACTTGGTAGCCATAGTTGAGAGTCCAAACACACATGGACCTCACATTGTATACCTCAATGGGCCTGGATTCATGTGTCCTTTTGGCCACTCTTCGGGAAGGCTTGCCTGTGAGTGTTCTCCAGAGCTTTCATTGAAATGAGCTTCCTCACCATTTAATGGTTCCTGAATTAAATGAAACACACAGTGCCTCCAACTTCATCCTTGAAAAATGACTAGATTAATACCATGAAATTTTTGAAATCCCCATGACCAGGTGGCACTGGATAACCTTTAGATATCCTGCTGCTGATCATGAGTATAACAAACAGTGCCTTGATTGACTGAGTTTCGTGAAAATGGTGTAGAACAGAAATGCCAGTAAGTTGGAGCCTGCTGGGTAGTGGGTGTAGAGCAGTGGACTGTAGGTGTGTAAATAAATATTTTTGGTAGGACCACCTGGATCTTCCATTGGCTTCCAAAACTTGCGACTGACATGGTGCAGGCAGCAGACCTTTATATGTAAAGGCATCTTGTTATATGTAGAGGTTTCAGGGCAATGTTCAGAATCAGGTTGCTATAGTCAAGGGGAAAGCTATGTGAGATAGAAGCCTGGTTCGTACATTGTCTTACCGACCCTGACCAACCACACATGACAGAACTCCCTCCAGCATTGTGTCCCAGTTGAACATATTGTATTTCGTGAAGCAAATACCAAATTCCCAGTGCAGCAGTAAGAAACACCCTGAAAAGTGGAGGATGACCAAATGGCTTCACAGACCACACGGGAAGACACTTAGCTCCCAGTGGCAACAGTTTACCTACAAAGGGAGAATTCACACCTGCTGCCTCATGTTCATTACAAAATAAACAACCATGTCCTCCAGGTTACATAGATGCAGACCCAGATTTTTGGTGTCACTATAAACGAAGCTAAATCTCCTGACAATTACATATATTTCTTTTTCTTTTTTTAATTAATTTTCATTGTAGGTTGTTCAAAACATTACATACTTCTTGATATATCATATTTCACACTTTGATTCAAGTGGGATATGAGCTCCCATTTTTATTCCATATACAGATTGCAGAATCACATCAGTTGCAGAACCATTGATTTACATATTGCCATACATATATTTCTTGTGCCTAACCTCAGAGGAAGTTTCTCAATAAGTCTTTAGGTCAGCACAGCTCCATGTTTCTGGAGTGTTTACCCTCTCCCATACTTTTGTAAACTCTTTTACCACCTCCAGTGTTGTGAACTCCTGAGCATTTTTTATTCCACATATGTATTCACAGGTTTTCTAACTCCTCTCGTCTAATTGTGTCTTACTTTTAGCGATGGTTATGTCAAGGCATTGTTCTGGATAAGAGAGAGATGATTTTTGTGTATCACATGTTTGCATACACATTAGATTCATTTTCCTATTTTCCATTTGAAATAGTGAATCCCTGACACTAACCCATACCCTACTAGACTCTGACTACTAATCCTAATATCATGGAGAAAAAAAAACCTAACTGAATAGAAGTACAGTCCTTTCATAGGAAGCATGGTGTATATTTGTATTTGTCTTCCTCTTTATCAAGAGTATGTGTTTTAAATTTAGTAAACTTTTCATTTTAATATTTCTCCATGATTTTTTAAAGTTATCACATATGTAAATTCCTGTCTCCCTTTCTCTGTATCCTATTCAGCACATGTAATTATTTTATGCATATACAATATCCTACCTGGTATCACACGTACATTCTTGAAAGATCACTGGCTTTGGAATATAAAAATTGTGAGAAGAGATGACTTTCCCTAAATAATGATGGAACTGAAAATTCCACCTATGGGTGAGCTTCCTAGTGAAAAACACTATACATAAATCCATGTTCAGTAAAATGAATATTTTTGGATTTGTGAATGAATTATATTTCATGATGAATATCGATTGGCATATATATTGCTAAATATTAATGTGTGTGTGTGTGCGTGTGTGTGTGTGTGTGTGTGTGTGCGTGTGTGTGTGTGTGTGTATATTCTCCAGATTTTAAAAAAATATGAAAAATATGTGTCTTATTATACACTCCCTAAATTCATTCATATTCATTTATGTTCATTTAAATTCAAATTTTCACAAGATTATTCTCAGTAATATTCATACACCTGAAATATATTTTGGTTTCCTACTACTGAAAACTAAGTTCAGTGGATGGTGCTTAAAAATCCTAATATTTCTACAGTAACTGACCCAGTTTAACATTAATGCAAGTAGATTGCTATGGGACATGATGTGTAATTTGAAGTTCATTTTTACTCAACACTGGTACATTACTATTTCTTCAGTTTATGGACATCATAGGATGTATTTTTTCATCCACAACTTCACAAATTTTTTTGGCATTTGGTTCACTTTCAATTACTTACTACTTCAGAACACATGTATTCCTCCATGTTTCTTTACTGGTCTTTTCACTAGACTTCTTTCTAAACACATTATTTTCGATTCCATAATCATTTTTGAAGCAAAACTCACTCTTTACGATAAACCGTAACCCTAATAATACCATTGCATATATAACTCGTTGGAATGATGGTATATATATCAATATAAGATTTCCAATATATTTTCAGATGCAAACTCAAACCATTATTTAATGTTGGATCCAGTTACATACTTTATTCACAATATGGTCTATTCATGCATCATCTCAATAATCATCAACACAAGGTACACCTATTTTTATCCCCAGTACTAATTTATAAGTTTCCAGAATATTACTCCCCTTTATAGTGCAAGAAATACTCATGTCACCTGATCTACATATACATTTTACCACAGTAGTATTCTGTACACAAAATGCAAAGGTCACACATATGATTGTACCAAAGCCTAAATGGGAAGTGACCATGGATTACTAAAAGCATCTATGTCCAGGGTGCCTACTGCTCTCAAATGTCAATCCTATTGGTTACTACATATTTGTTTCTTCCTAAGATTATATATTTAACCTCAAGCCTTTTGAAAATATCTAATCCTATCACTCACTTTATACGTTTCCTGATTTCCTAATGCCCCTATTGATATCTGCTTTCCTACATATTTTTCCCAGTTCATCATTGTGACTGTCTCTTCACATGTGCTGACATTTACATTCACCCTCTAACTGAAAACCAATTGCTAAAGAACTTTTGGTCCAACTCCGAGACTCACTCTTCTTCCTAAACCTACTTACTATCTTCCTAATCCTACAGACTATCCCTTTTGACTGGATGTTCTCTTCTACTTTCAATCATCCGAGGTATAGGGTCCTATGCCATTGTATATCGATTTATCTGAGACCTCGGTGCAGAACATGATTCAATCTAAGTATACCAATCAAGGGCCCAATGCCTTTCTGGGCTTCAAATCTTTCCTAGATCTCTGTTCTCATACATATATTTCACATTTATATTGTTATAAATATCAAAGTTTCCCAATACCATAATTCATCCAGCAGAATGACTCCTAACCCAAATCGAACATGCTATTAACACTAACCATACACTGTTCCCTCAATCTCACTTTACAGAAGAGCAGGGACAGAGTTGGTCTTAAAATCCAGGAAGGTAGGGTATCATCCCCCAGCTGAGAACCTCAAAAGTCCCTGCAGAAATAATCCCTGGAGAAGGTGTAGGCAGGTATGAAGGATTGGAGAGAGCAAAAGTCATCTTCCATGGCAAACAACCTGGTCAGGTTGAAGGGATGTGTCTGAATTAGCCTCTCTCTTCCTAATGTAGAGAAGATGGACCAAACCATGGCTGTGTGGAGAGCTGTTCCCCGGTGCCTATGGTTGATATACCATTCTAACTTATGAATGAGTCACAGCAAGTAGAGGCAGACTCCATCTTTTGAGAACCTCGGAAGCAACTGTTAAAACAAAGTGGTTTCCAAGGCAGTGACTTCATTCAGTTCTTGAAGGAAGTGACCTCACCTTACATTATTGGTGATGAAAGTCTGTGATCTTGGGATCCAGGAAACCAGGCACACAGAGTCAAACCCACTCCATGTCCCAGTGGGCTCACTTGTTTGGATTTAACAAGACAGAGTCACTCTTTCTTGGTACCTACTGATGTGAGGACAGTCAAATGCCTGGAAACTATGAAGACTGGCCTTTCCAGAGAAAGCAGGTAGTTTCTCACCACGGGCTCCTGACAACTTCACAGAGTTGGCTAAGGAGACCAGATTGAAGACAGGACACGCCATTTTTGGGGAACATAGTATGGCCCACAAGTCAGAGGACACTCCGGATAGACACAGACCTACTTTGGGGAAAGAGGTACCATTTTGTGTGTGAGTGTGAGTTTGTGGTTTTGTCTCATGTTCTGAGAATAGTTAGGAAAGCTGGTTTGTTTGTTGTGGAGTGAACTGTTTCTAGTAAGTCCTTTGACAACGTGAGTGTTTCTGTGTCTATATATCATACTGTGTCCGTGATTGTAGACAGTAGAAAAGAGAATGCATCAATGGATGTGCCCTGTCTACGAGAAAGCTTCAAAGCATTCATCCTGTGCAATTTATGAATGGACTGCAGCTTGCCATATGGATGGGCAATTCCTGCCATCTTTCTAAATTCCTGTTTTCTTCCTGAATTCTGGACACTCTCCAGAATACGCTCATGATTTTGTGTCCAAGATATGTACCACCTCCATCTCTGTGACATGGCCATGTACTGGATAGCTGATGGGAATGGTGAGTATCTCAGAAACTCAGATATCAGTATGCCCAAGAAAGTCTCAGTGGAGAAACCCTGCTTTGGGCCTTTTGCTTACCTAATCTGTTGCCCTGAATGTCAGGAAGGTCTTTGCCTTAGGCCACACTTTGTGAAGCCTGAAGAAAATAGTTTTCAAATGGAATTGAATGGTCATTACCTGTGCCTCTTCGGTTAATTGCTTTGGAAATGGATGTGTCTGAATCAGCCTCTTGGCCCTATGTGAGGCTGTGGCTTAGATTCACAGTACATGATGGGTCTAAAGAAAAATCCCATGTGTGCATCCAAACCAAAATGGACAAAAGAACTGTCATGGTGGATAGAGTCTCTCGCCTTCGTCTGTAAGGTTCCTGACCTCCATTAAGTGAGAATAGGGATCATTTGGGTCAAGTGAATTCTTTAAAGCCCTGCAGAGGCTATCCCATAGGTTCGTGGGTTTTCTCATGACTCCAATTCACATCTATGTTTACTGAAGAGCAGGGACAGTGTTGGTCTTACAATACAGGAATGCAGTGGATCTTCCATCTGTTGAGAACCTCAAAGCTCCATGCAGAAATGATCTCTGGAGAAGATGTAGGCAGCTATGTAAGACCTGAGAGAGCAAAAATCATCTTCCATGGCAAACAACCTGGTCAGGATTAAGGGTTGCGTCAGAATGAGCCTATCTCTTCTTAATGTAGAGAAGATGTACCAAACCCGGCCTGTGTGGAGAGCTGTTCCCTTTTGCCTACGGGTGATATACCATTTTAACTTGTGAAAGTGTCACAGGAAGTAGGGGCAGCCCTCATCTCATGGGACAGTTGGGAGCAATTGTTATGACAAAGTGGTTGCCAAGGCAGTGATCTCATTCAGTTCCTGAAGGAAGTGATCTCATCTCACTTCCTTGGTGATGGAACTCTCTGAACTTGGTATACAGAAAGCCAGGCACCCAGAGCCAGTCCCAGTCCTAGTCCCAGTGGTCTCACTTTTTTGGATTTACAAAGGACAGAGTCAGTATTTCTTGATACCTACTGATGTGAGGATGGCCAAATGCCAGGAAAGCTCGGAAGAGGGGCTCTTGCTGAGAAAGCAGATAGTGGCTCACTCCTGGCTTCTAACAACTTCACATTGTTGGCCAAGAAGATCAGATGTGAGACAGGTCAGGCCATTTCGGAGCATCATAGTATGGCCCATCAGTCAGAGCACACTCCGGAGAGTCACAGACCTATTTGGGGGAAGGAGGTGCCATTGCGGGTGTGGGTTTGTGGTTTTGTCTCATGTTCTGAGAATAGGTAGAAAAGGCAGTTTGTTTGGTTTGGAGTGAACTGTTTCTAGTAAGTCGTTTGACAATGCAAGTGTTTCTATGTCTGTGTATCCCACTGTGTCCGTGCTTGTAGACATTAGAAAAGAGAATGCATCAATGGATGTGTCCTGTCTCATAGAAAGCTTCCCAGCATTCATCCAGCACAATTTATGAATTGACTGTGGCTTGCCTTATTGATGGGCGATACCTGCTACCTTCCTAAGTTGCTGTTTTCTTCCTGAATTATGGCCAATCTCCAGAATAGGCTCATGGTTTTGTGTCCAAGATATGTACTACCTCCAAGCTCTGTGACATGGCCATGTACTGGATAGATGAATGGAGTGTCGAGCATCTCAGAAAACTCAGATATCAGTGTGACCAGTAAAGTCTCAGTGGAGAATCCCTGCTTTGGGCCATTTGCTTACCTATTGTTCTGTTGCCCTGAGAGTCAGGAAGGTCTTTGTCTCAGGCCAACCCTT
Source organism: Callospermophilus lateralis (assembly GCF_048772815.1). Taxonomy (NCBI): domain Eukaryota; kingdom Metazoa; phylum Chordata; class Mammalia; order Rodentia; family Sciuridae; genus Callospermophilus; species Callospermophilus lateralis. Next base: position 62,743 of record NW_027513225.1, read on the forward strand.
TGTGAATCCTGAAGGAAAGATTTTTCAAATGGAAATGAATATGCTTTACCTTTGGCTCTTTCCTTAATTGATTTGGAAAGAGATGTGTGTGAATCAGCCTCTTGGCCCAGTGTGATTCTTTGACTTAGATTCTCAGCACCTGATGGATCTAAAGAAAGATCCCATGGGTGCATAAAATCCAAAATGGCAAAAAGAGCAGTCATTGTTGATGAAGTATTTTGCCTTCCTCTGTAAGGTTCCTGAATTCCATCAAGTGAGAATAGGGATCTTTTGGGTCAAATGAGTTCTTCAAATCTATTCAGAGGCTATCCAATAGGTGCTTGAGTTTTCTCATCTTTCCAATTCACATAAAGAATCTGTACCCGACACTCAGTAGGACTCAAATTGGAGAAGCAGAGCAGTATTAAGGGAAGGCCTATTTGATCACTCCTGGTACACAGGAAGGGTGTACAGGCCACTGGGAATTTAGGCAAATGAGGGGCAACAGAGCTTATTTTGGACACTGTCTTGGGCTACGCTAATGCTATCAAATGTCAATCCTATTGTTGACTTCATATTTGTTTTATCCTAAGCTCACATATTCATCCTCAACCCTGTTGAAAATATCTAATCCCATCACTCACTTTATTCTTTTCCTGATTTCCTAATGTCTCTATTGATATCTGCTTTCCTACATATTTTGCCCTGTGCATCATTGTGACTGACTCTTCACTTGTGTTGACATTTACATTGACTCTCTAACCAAAACCCTATTGCTAAAGAACTTTTGTTCCAAATCCTATACTCACTTTTCTTCCTAAACTTACCGACTATCTTTCTAATCCAACTGACTATAACTTTTTGAATGGATGTTCTCTTCTACATTCAATGATCCAAGTACAGTTCAGGTTTCTATTCAACCGGGTGAGGGAGTAGATTCTGCAGTTTGGCAATTGGGGACAGCACATTCTGGCAACAAGATTAGCAAAGAGTTCTCAAGATTTCAACAGTGTTTTGTTAAGCGTACAGAAAAACAGGAAGTGACAAGTACATATTTTATTAACCTTTCATTCCCCACTTCTTTTTCTGGCTACTTTTAATCATAAAAGTGATCATTGTGGGGTGTCACATTCTATGTCTGCTAGTGGGGTATTACCATAATTTTAATTTGTCCAATTTGAGCTTGGAGAAAAGAAATTACATGATTGAGGAAACAGGGTTTTATAGTTAGTAATACTATGAGGATTATTATTGGACCAGCCAGGGTTGATAAATACGTAATTAACCAGGGGGACTGTGTAAAAAAAGACTCAAACTACCGTTTTTGTGCCTCTCTCTCTCGTTGTTGCTCTTCAAGGCATCTTTTTAATTTACTCATAGATTTTTTTACAACTCCAATATTGTCGACATAAAAACAACATTCTTCCCTCAATGAAGCACAAAGGCCCCCTTCTGTCATGAAAAGTAGGTCCAACCCTCGCCTTTTCTGTAAAACAACTTCAGAGAGAGAGGTTAAAGATTCCTGCAAAGCTGTGATGGAGGTTTCTAAAATCTTTAAGTTTTGATCTATTGCTTCTTCTAATTGGGTCACTTGTTGTGTCCCATGGACCAGAGCAGTGGTTCTTGTGCCCAACCCTGCAGCAACTCCTATTCGTAATAGAATGGCTAAGGTGAGGGACATATGTTCCCAGCGGAACCGGGTTGTATGTCCCCCTCTTTGATCTTCAGATGAACATGCGTCATGATAGAGCACTCTGGGAAACATCTGCACCATTTCACAATTAATCACATCTGTTGACCATTTCATGAAAACATAAACAATGTTTAAGTATATAGAATTATACTGTTGTAGGGACGGACAAGGCAAGGCACCTAAGATACCACCAAAGACACGGAAACAGTCTTTTTTGGTTTCAACCAGATTCAGAGGGCATTGCTTCTGTTGTAATCAATTAATCCCCTGAAACCCAAGTTACGTAGTTTCAGAATTTTGTACCCAACACGTAAGGGAAGGGGCTCAGAAGTTCACAGTCTGCAGAAGTTCACAAAAAGCAGTTTTTGTTTCTCTTTTTTCCTCAGTTTGGGCAAGTTAACTTTTCAAGGACACCTGGGTGTGGGTGTCTTCCCTTTCTTTTTTTCCCCCTTCCAGCTGTTTCCATACAGCCCCGTTTGTAACTTCTTTATCTTAGAAATGTAGCCATCTCTGTGAAGCCCCAGCTCAAGGCCAGAGGACTTTTTTTCAAATATTTTGTGAAAAACTAGTAAGGGTGTGTCTAGATCAGGAGTGCTTAATTTTTTAGCCAGTTGCCAAGGAGACCAGGGCAACACAAAAATAGGAAGTTTATCTACAGTGAACTCTTTTATAGGGACTCTTTTGCTGAAAGTCCTAAATCAGCCATGGTGAAGACTTCTGGAGAAGGTCAGTTAAGACTTTTCTGTGGGCCTGGTACAGAGGGGGACAATTTGGAAGGCAGAAATAAGAGCAGCTCTGTGGATCTGAGAATGAGGAAGGAGAGATGTAAAAGAATATTGGGAGAGGGCTTTGGGATCTTAATAGCAACAAAAACTTGAGCAGTAGAACAGATAGAACAGAGGGGGAGACGGGAGTGAGATTCCAAAAAGCCTGTGAGGGACTTTAAATTCTTAGTAACCTGTTTTTAGTGATGACAAAGCAACATTAAAGGCCATTTTCATTACATCTTGTATTAGGGTCTGAGGATTCTTCTCAGCGGGTTTGAGCTTTGCATTAGGTGGTAAGAGGACTGGGTGGGACCCGGTGCGGGCACTGACAGGAGAGGAGAGGAGTGAGTGAATGGAGTGGTACCTCAGTACCTGCAACCTCAGCAAGGGAGCAATGGTCTGAGAACCAGTCGAGATTTGGGTTTTTGATCTAGATATTGGAGGGGAGAAATCAAGTTGCTGAGGTGGGAGTGACAGCAGAGAGTCTAGAGCACAAGGCTGAGGGTGAGCATCTATTGGAGAAGCATAGTTCAGGATGTGAGCAAAGGAGAGAGAAGGCCTCCACATAGCGGAATCTCCTTTCATTCTTTTGAGCACTTGCAGAAGTTAAAAAGGTCACACAGAATTTGAGGATCTAGAGACCCCTCTGGGGGCCATCGGTTTTGGTTATCTAATTCGTAATATGGCCAATGCTGTGTACAGAATTTGATGAGGAGTTTGGGTTCCATCTGAAAGTCCCTGTATGCTCACATCCCCATGACTTACAATAGAAGTCTGCTCTCCCCCCCCCACAGCCGTGACTGTTTGTGGCTTTGATAGTCTGCCGGGCAAACATAGTAATCTAGGCTAGCCAACCTGCATCTGGCTCACGTGTTCCTACATCTATAATGTTTGTTTCCATTATCTATGGTACGGAAGGGATTTAATGGAATTTTAGTGGGATCCTGTTAATCAGGGATATCCCAATAGGAAAGACCTATAGCCAGCTGACAAATGACTGGGTGGAGAGATGGCCACCAGGTTCGTAAGGGGGCTGTATTCGAGATAGGCCATACTTCGTGTCCAGTAGGATTTGTGATCAGCCATCGCAGCTTAAGGGGCTGATGAGGGTTAAGACTACTGGTCGTCAAGGGGAGAATAAATATCTTCCAGGATCTTCTTTACAACCATTTGCGATGTTTCTTTTTTCTTCTTTTTTATTTCTTTTTTTTGTGTGTGTGGGGAAGGCTTCAATACATCCTGAAAATGTATGTTCAAAGACTAGGAGTTATTTAAGTCCATACCTTACTGGCTTAATTTCAGTAAAGTCCACTTCCCAGAATTGTCCTCGTCTGGTTCCTCATAGGTGCTTTCCTGCAGGAAGCTTGGAAGTGTAAGCTTTAACCAATTAATGGACCTGACAGGCTTTTGTTACCCATTCAGTTATTTCCTTTTGCTGTGAGTAGGTAAGTGGAAAACTGTGTTCTTGATCCTTCACGAATGAATGCAGTTTCTTTGAACAAAGGTGAGTGAGTTGATGAACATTTGCTACTGACATAGTTAGAGCCATGATTATAGCAGTAGTTACTGAAGGATTAAAAAATTCCACTTGGGGGGCCTTCAGGGTTAAAAGTTATTTTGGCCCAGAGCTTGGTGAGCAGAACTCTGCCCATCAATGGGGCCAGGCATTCTGGGATTACTAGGAAGGAGTGATGGATTTTTCCTTTTCCCTGGTCCATGGTCCTCTTAGTTGTCAAAGCCCGATATTTACTTCTGTTAGACTCTTGAATTAGAGACCTTTTATTCGGTAGAGGGCCCAATGGGCCTTATGGGCTGAGTATATTGCCCCTGTATCTACTTCAAAGTTTATTGTGTTCCCCTCCATTTCAAAAGTTACCTTGAGGTCAGGGAGAGGATCTGAGCCCGGACTTTCTTAGTATTCCTCCAGAGTCAGAATATCTGGCTGGCATGGCTGTCTCTTTCTAGGGCACTCTTTGGCCCAGTGTCCTTTTTCTTTAGAGTAGGCACATTGATCTGAGGCCAGGGGTGGCCTCTAGTGTGTGCCCAGGTATCCCTTCCTGTCTCTCTGTTTCTTAGTTTCTGGCCTATTTGTTGTTGTGACCAGGACCTTAGTCAATGCCTTAGTCTGTCTTTTGTTTCTTTTATCCTCACTCAGCTCCCTTCTCTTCCTCAGTTTCTCTCTTAAAGTATACCTTCTCGGGTTCTCTGACTAAATCCCTCAAAGTCATATCTTGTAATCCATCTAAGCATTGTAACTTTCTTTTAATATCCAGGGCAGCTTTCCCAATAAAGGCCATTGTGACAGATGCCTTTTGATCCTCTGCCTGAGGATCGAAAGGAGTATGTCTCTTATATGCCTACATAATTATCTCTAGGAACATACAGGGAGATTCATTAGGCCCTTAAATAATCTCTCTTACCTTGGCCAAATTAGTTGGTCACCTAGCGGCCACTAAGATACCCACTATTAGAGCCCGGCGATAAGTGGACAGATGCTCCCTACCTTCAAATGTGTTGGGGTCCCAGTTGGGTCGTTTCAAGAGAAAGCCGGCTTTGAATATGTTGGGAAGTTGTGTCGGTCACACATTTGGTCCGAGGATACTTTTTTCTAGCCTCCAGGAGGATTCTCTTTTGTTCCTCTGTCATGAAGAGAGTGCCTAGGAGTTGTTGGCAGTCATCTCAAGTAGGTTGGTGTGAAAACATCAATGACTTCACCAGACCTGAGAGCCAGGTTGGGTCCTCGGTAAAAGGGGGATTGTTATTTTTCCATTTATATAGGTCTGAAGAGGAGAAGGCCAATACTGGTAGGCTTCCATTTTTTTCCCCATGGCCATCGTCAATCATTGGCCCTTAGGGATGGAGGGAAGCAACACGGGAGTTCCAGGGTTTTCAATCATTTGCCACCAGCGAGTTCCTTTAGCAAGTCCAGCTTCCTCCAGGGGAGGAGGGGCTGTGTGTGACGCAGGGGAGTTATCTGGAGGGCCCTGGGCTGGCTTAGCGTCCTCCAATTGCGGAGAGGCTGAGTCAGCAGCTGGAGAATCACTTAGAGGGTGTTGGGGGTTGTGGGACAAGGGTAGAAGATAAGGAAGGGGAGGAGAGTCCAGTAGAGTCAAATCTTGTGACTCAGGGAGAACAGAGGGTGGAGGAGGAGGAGGAGCAGAGGGGTTGAGAGATCGTGGGGGAAGGAGTAGGAACGGAGACACAGCAAGGAAAGGCTTCACCCACGGAAGAGGAGATTTGCAGAGGTCCTGCCAAGTTAAGGTATATTCCTGTTTATCAGTATGGCTATGTGGCCCTGGCTGTAAGACAATATCTCTGTCTTTTTAAATTAGTGGTAAGTAGAAAGATCCTTCTAGGGGCGATCCGAATCCAAAGGTGGGCCATTCTGAGGCACACAGAGTCTGCCAGGTCCAGCGTTTTACTGAAAAAGAAACATTCTGAGCCCTTAAGCGGACTTTGGTCCATAGATCAAGGTTCAGGGACAGAGGCATTGAAGTGATCTGTCCCATAATGAAAGATACACAAACAGTAAAAGCAACGACACAGGACACAGACAAGAGAAAACAATAAAGACAGGCAATGGACGTCCAACACTGAGACCAAGACTGAGCAGGCGGCAAAACCCGATGGGCTGGCAATACCGAATCTGAAACAAAGTATCACTGAGTCAAGGGGACTATTATTCCTCGATTCCCGAGTCCTCTGTGGCCTCCCCCAGGGACTTGGCTTGTGGCTCTGTGACACGTCTGCCAGCCACCATCAAAGAGAGCTCACACACTTCATCGACAGCCATTTTGCCAAGCCCTAACCTGAAACCTGAAACCAGAAAGAGGCGCCTTACTTACCCTGAGAGTAGCCCATTGGGGTCTCTCGTTCACCGCTGCTGGATTTCGGTGGAACCTCCATATATAAAGATCGGAAGAGCATTGGGGGAAGAGACCACTAAGAGACTCTCTCATGCAAAAACAAAGGGTTTATTGGGGGTCCAGCATGCTGGGGCTCAGAGCTCATTTGAATAGAGCAGAGAACCCTGAGAACAGCTTAAGCAGAGCTTATATACTTTCCTTGAAGAGGGCAGGGAGGAAAGTTTATTGATGGGCCTGGGCGGGTGAGCAGTTTGCGTGCAACTGGGTGAGGGAGTACATTCTGAAGTTTGGCTGTTGGGGACAGCACATTCTGGGAAAAAGTTTAGAAAACACTTCTCAAGATTTCAACAGTGTTTTATTAAGCATACAGAAAAACAGGAAGTGACAAGAATCTATTTTATTAACATTTCACTACCGACTATACTTTGCCAGATTTCCTAAAGTCTCTATTGATATCTGCATTCCTACATATTTTCCCCAGTTCATCATTGTGATTAATTCTTCACATGTGCTGACATTTACATTCACTCAATACCCGAAACCCTATAGCTAAAGAACTTTTGGTCCAAATCCTATACTCACTCTCCTTTATAAACATACCGACTATCTTCCTAATACTCCTGACTATCAATTTTGACTGGAAGTTCTCTTTGAAAATCAATCATCCAAGTTACAAAGTCCTATGCTTAATACCGCAATCAAGGGCCCAATGCCCTTCTGGGCTTCAAATCTTACCTAGATTTCTGTTTTCAGATTCCTATATTTTACCTATATATTCTTGAAAATATCGCAGATTCCCAATACCATTATTCATCCAGCAGAATGATTTCTATTCCAAATCAAACCTGTTATTAACCCTAACCATACACTGTTCCTTCAATCTAACTTTAGAGAAGAGCAAGGACAGAGTTGGTCTTAAAATACAGGAATGTAGGGGATCTTCCAACTGCTGAGAAACTCAAAGGTCTATGCGCAAATGATCCCTAGAGAAGTTGTAGGCACCTATGAAAGAACTGAGAGAGCAAAAGTCATCTTTCATTGCAAAAAACCTGGTCAGCATGAAGGGATGTGTCTGAATCAGCCTCTCTCTTCTTTATGTAGAGAAGAAGGACAAAACGAGGCCTCTGTGGAGAGCTGTTCCTGGTTACCAATATTTGATATACCATTCTAACTTGTGAAAGTGTCAAAAAAATTAGGGACAGCCTCCATTTCATGGGACCTTTGGAAGCAAATGTTAGGACAATGTGCTTGCCAAGGCATTGACCTCATTCAGTTCCTGAAGGAAGTGACCTCTCCTCACATTCTTGGTGATGGAACTCTCTGAACTTGAGATCCAGGCATCCAGGCACACAAATCTAGTCCCAGGCCCAGTCCCAGTGGTCTCCCTTCTTTTGATTTACCAAGGACAGAGTCAGTCTTTCTTGGTATCTACTGATGTGAGGATGGCCAAATGCCAGGAAAGCTCTGAAGAGTGGCCTTTCCTGAGTAAGCAGGAAGTGGCTCACCGCTGTCTCCTGACAACTTCACAGAGTTGGCCAAGGAAACCAGATCTGAGACAGAACAGGCCATTTGATGGGAACATAGTATGGCCCACCAGTCAGAGGTCACACCCGATAGTCAGAGACCTACTTTGGGAAAGGAGGTGACTTTGTGGGTGTGAGTGTGTGTTTGTGATTTTGTCTCATGTTTTGAGAATAGGTAGGAAAGGCAGTTTGTTTGGTTTGGAGTGGACGATTTCTAACAAGTGATTTGACAAGGCGAGTGTTTTTAAGTCTGTGTATCCCACTGTGTCCATGGTTGTAGACATTAGAAAAGAGAATGCATCAAAGGATGTGTCCAGGCTAGTAGAAAGCTTACCAGAATTCTTTCTGCCCAATGTATGAAAGGAATGCGGCTTGCCTTATGGATGGGTAACACCTGCTATCTTCCTAAGTTCCTGTTTTCTTCCTGAATTCTGGCCACTCTCCAGAATAGGCTCATGATTTTGTGACCAAGATAAGTACCGCCTCTAAGCTCTGTGACATGGCCATGTACTGGATAGCTGAAGGGAATGGTGAGCATCTCAGAAAATTCAGATATCAGTGTGACCAGGAAAGTCTCAGTGGAGAAACACTGCTTTGGGCCATTTGCTAACCTATTGTTCTGTTCCCCTGAATGTCAGGAAGGTCTTTGCCTCAGGCCACCCCTTTGTGAAGTATAAAGAAAACAGTTTTCAAATGGAAATGAATGGGCATCACCTGTGGCTCTTTGCTTAATTGCTTTGAAAAGGGATGTGTCTGAATCAGCCTCTTGGCCCTGTGTGAGGTTGTGGCTTAGATACTCAGCACGTGGTGGATGTAAAGAAAGATCGCATGTGTGCATCCAAAACCAAAATGGCCAAAAAGCAGTCCTTGTGGATGAAGTCTGTCGCCTTCCTCTTTAAAGTTCTTGAACTCCATCAAGTGAGAATAGGGATCCTTTGGGTCAAATGGGTTCTTCAAAGACCTGCAGAGGAGCTTGTGTTTTCTCATGACTGCAAATCACATAAAAATATATACCTGACACTCAGTTTTCCACAAATTGGAGAAGCATAGAAGTATTAACGTCTAGCATATTTGATCACTCCTGTTTCACATGAAGGGTGTCCAGACCACCCTGAATTTACGCCAATGAGGGGCAAGGGAGTTATTTTGGACACTCTCTTGGACTCCGCCACTCATGGAAACCTTCCGCCAGAGGTTGTGATTAGTGTCTATATGGAAGAAGATGAGGGCCATATGGGAGGGTTTTGGTTTTAAATTTGGTCATTTGTGTCCAGTATGAAGACATGACCTGGACCACCTGGGCTTGAACTCTGGTGTGATTCCCCTTAGAGACTGAATTCAGAGAAGTATTGCCATGAATTTTGCTGGGATTTTAGGAGTCCACCCATGAGAATCACCCTTGGAAACTCAGATCTAGGCCCAGGTTGGCTTTCCACAGAGCCCTGGGTATCTCAGCCAGGATATCACATGATTTAATTCTGAAAGACTTGGCAGCCATAGTTGAGAGTCACAACACCCATGGACGTCACATTGTAGACCTCAATGGGCCTGGCTTCATGTGACATTTTGGCCACTCTTTGGGAAGCCTTGCCTGTGAGAGTTCTACAGAGCATTCATTGAAATGAGCTTCCTCACCATTTAATGGTTCCTGAATGAATTGAAACCCACAGTGCCTGCAACGTCATCCTTGAAAAATGCCTAGATAAATACCATGAAATTTTTGAAATTCCCATGACCAGGTGGCACTGGAGAAACTTTGGATGTCCTGTTGCTGATTGTAAATATGCAAGACAGTGCCTTGATTGAGTGGGTTTCATGAAAATGGTGTAGAACAGAGATGCCAGTATGTTGGAACCTGCTGAGTAGTGGGCCTAGAGCAGTGGTAGGCAGATGTGTGATAAAAAATTTGTGGTGGGGCCATGTGGATCTGCCATTGGCTTCCAAATGGCTTGTGACTGACATGGTGCAGCCAGCAGACCCTTCCATGTAAAGGCTTCTTGTTATATGGAGATGTTTCCGGGCAATGTTCAGAATCAGGTTGCTATAGACATGTGGCCAAGCTATGTGGGATAGAAGCCTGGTTGGTGCATTCTCCTGCAGACCCTGACCAACCACACATGAAAGAATTGCCTCCAGAACTGTGTCCCAGTTGAACTTCTTTTATTTCATGAAGCAAATGCCAAAGTCCCAGTGCAGCAGCAAGAAACACCACGAAAAGTGGAGGATGACCAAATCGCTTCCCAGTCCACATGGGAATACACTTAGCCCCCAGTGGCCACAGTTTACTTACAAAGAGAGAATTCAGCACTGCTGCCTCATGTTCATTGGAAAATAAGAAATCATGTCCTCCAGGTCACATAGATGCAGACACAGCTTTGATGGTCTAACTAGAAAGAAGCTAAAGCTCCTGACAAAAACATATATTTCAAGTGCCCAAACTCAGAGGCAGTTTCTCAAGAATTATTTAGGCCAGCAGAGCTCCATATATATGGAGTTTTTATCCTGTCCCATACTAGGAAAACTCCTCTACCACTTCCAAGGTTGTAAACTCCTGAGCATATTATTCACAGATTTTATTACTCTACTCCTCTAATTGTGTCTTACTTTGGGGGAAGGAAATGTCAAGGAATTGTTCTGGATGAGAGTGGGAAGATTTTGTTTAGCACATATTTGCATACACATTGGTTTCATTTTTCTATTTTACATTTGATATACTGAATCCCTGACACTAACACATACCCTACTAGATTCTGAATACTAATCCTAATATGATGGAGAAAAATAACCGAAACAGAATAGAAATACAAGCAGTTCAGAGGAGGCACGTTGTATACTTGGACTTGCCTTTTGCATTATATAGGGTAGGAGTTATAAATCTAGTAAATTTTTTGTTGAAATTGTTTTCCATGTGCTTTTACAGTTAACAAATATGTGAATTCCTGTCTCCCTTTCTCTGTATTCTATTCAGCACATGTATTTTTATATGCACATTTAGAATCCTACCTGGTATCACACGTACATTCTTGTGAGTTACATAACTTGGCAGATACAAAGTGTGAGAAGAGATCACTCCTCCTAAACGCTGTTTGAACTGAAAATTCAAACTATGGGTGAGCTTCCTAGTTGAAAAAAGTTATACATAAATCCATATCCAGTAAAATGAATATTTTTGGATCTGTGGATGATATGTATTTCACGGTGTAATTTGATTGGCATATATATTGCTAATTTTTAAAATCTGTGTGTGGTTATAAATATATATATATATATATTCTCTCCAGATATTTCAAAATATTTAATATATGTGTCTTATTATACACTCCCTAAATTCATTCATGAATATGTATGTGGATTTATAAAAAACTTTTCACAAGATTATTCTCAGAAATATTCATTCACCTGATATACGTATTTTTTTCCTAGTATTGAAAACTAACTTCAGTGAATGGTGCATATGAATCCTAATATTTCTACAGTAACTGATCCAGTTTCACATCAATGCAAGTAGATTCCTATGGGACATGATAAGTATTTTGAAGGTCATTTTTATTTCAACACTGGTACATTACTATTTCTTCAGTTTATGCACATTATAGGATATATATTTCATCCACAAGTTCACAAATTTATAGGCATATATTTCACTTTCAATCACTTTCTGCTTCAGAAAACACGTGTTCCGCCATGTTTCAAACTGGTCTTTTCATGAGACTTCTTTCAAAACACATTATTTTTGATTTCCATAATCACTTTTGAAGCAAAACTCACACACTCTTCATGATAAACCATAAGCCTAGGATTACAATTAGATGTATAACTAGTTGTTATGAATGATTCTATATCAATATATGATTTCTTGAGAGGCAAGATGGCCGCAAAGGGAGTGCAGTAACTCCGTGTACTGCGTCACTGTGAGGGAAAATGACGAGTTAGAACGGCTAAAAGCTATCTTGTTAGGAATTTCCAGCAAAATTGGGGTGCTCCAAAACCTAGTGGAAGGATTTTCATCGCACGAGGATCAGCTTCAGGGGCTCAAATGCAAGCGATCTGTGCATCTGTATGGAGCGCTGCTTGTTCGGCAGATCACCCCATGGCTGGAGTCTGTGGCGCGCGCTGGGAAATGACAGGCTGGTGGCGCAGAGATACAGCAATGCTGATTCTGTGGGCTCCTGCCAGCTAGGCATTTGCTGAGCTCGGAGCTGAATTCTGGGTTGGAGACAGGGAAAGGAAACGGTCCAGGTTGGTTCTCCACACCGGTCAGACCACGGAGGAAGCCAGCGGTCACCATCTTGGAGAGGTGACGTCACCATCCTTGTTTTCGACTGATTGCAGCTCTTTCAGCTATAGAACAGGTAATTTCAGGCTGACAATTGTCTGCATCTCACAGACAAATTGCTCAGACTTAGTGCTAAATAACCCGCGGAAACTGCTTCTTGGAGCCTGCTCCTATCAGAACACGCACCGAGCACGGAGTGTCGGAGATCCGGCTCCCGGAGCTGCTCTGGCCCAGGGCTATAGAACCCGCTGAAACTGCTTCTTGGAGCCTGCTCCTGTCGGAGCATGCACCAAGTCCGGAGAGGCCGAATTCTGGCTCCCGGAACTGTTTTGGCTCGGTGATAAAGAACCCGCGGAAACTGTTTCTCGGTCCGGGTCCTGCTGAATACTGTGGAGGCCAGAGGGGCCGAACAGAGCCGCCGCCCGGGCCCGTAACAGGTCCAGCGACCTGCCGGCGTGGTAGTCAAGAAAACCCAGAGGCAGCACTGGCACAGGAGCCGGCGGTAGCTGCGCGGCGCGGGTCTCCCAGCTACCGCTCCCACCAGTGCTGACAACTGAGGTCTCTTGCACCGACTCGCCTCGGCGTGGGACTCACGGCTACCGCTCCCACCAGTGCTGACAACTGAGGTCTCTTGCACCAGATACGGGGGCGTGGCTACCAGAAGGTAAGCAAATTGGCTGGGGTTTCTCAGCCCCAAGCTCTACAAACTTAGGGCCTGAGGGAGGCCAACAAGAAGAGTGTGCCCAGGCACTAATGAAACAGCTGCTCCACGCGTGTGCAAGGTAGGTGGAACTGTGAACACCGACAAAACAGGCCCAGTGAACCGCCAGACACATCCCTCCGGTTGGGGGAGGGGCAGAGCCACCGGGCGCCTGCAAGGTAGGCGGACCCGCGACCCACCAGCAGAAAATGCACAGCAATCCACAAAGCGGCATAGCCACCCCCCGAGCCTACAAGGTAGGCAGACCTGTGACCTACCGGCAGGTCATGCCCAAAAACCTGCGGAGGGGCACAGCTGCCCCACGTGCCTGCTAGGTAGGCTGAACCGTGACCACCAACAGAACAGGCCCAGCGGCCGGCCAGACACATCGCCCCACCCAGGTTGGGGGAGGGGCAGAGCAGCCGGGCGCCTGCAAGTTAGGCATACCTGCGAATCACCAGCAGATCAGGCCCAGCAACCGCGGAGCGGCAGAGCCACCCCCGGGCCTGCAAGGTAGGCACACTTGCCACCCACCGGCAGGTCAGGCCCAACAAACTGCGGAGGGGCACAGCTGCCCCACGAGCCTGCTAGGTAGGCAGAACCCTGACCACCGACACAACAGGCCCAGAGGCCGGCCAGATACATTGCCCCGCCCCGGTTGGGGGAGGGGCAGAGCAGCCAGGCGCCTGCAAGGTAGGCAGACCTGCGAATCACCAGCAGATCAGGCCCAGAAACTGTGGAGCGGCAGAGCCACCCCCGGGCCTGCAAGATAGGCGCACTTGCCACCCACCGGCAGGTCAGGCCCAAGAAACTGCGGAGGGGCACAGCTGCCCCACGAGCCTGCTAGGTAGGCAGAACGCTGACCACCAACAGAACAGGCTCAGAGGCCGGCCAGACACATTGCCCCACCCCGGTTGGGGGAGGGGCAGAGCCGCCGGGCGCCTGCAAGTTAGGCAGACCTGCATCTCACCAGCATATCAGGCCCAGCAACCCGCGGAGCAGCAGAGCCACCCCCGGGCCTGCAAGGTAGGCGCACTTGCCACCCACCGACAGGTCAGGCCCAGCAACTCTCAGAAAGACCCAGCTGCTCCATGCGCGTGCAGGGTAGGCGGAACCGTGACCACCGACAAAAGAGGCCCAGTGGACCGCCAGACACATAGCTCCGGTTGTGGAGGGGCAGAGGCGCCGGGTGCCTGCAAGGTAGGCGGACCCGCGACCCACCAGCAGAACAGGCACAGCAATCCACAGAGCGGCAGAGCCACCCCCCGAGCCTACAAGGTAGGCAGACCTGCGACCCACCGAAAGGTCAGGCCCAAAAAACTGCGGAGGGACACAGCTGCCCCACGTGCCTGCTAGGTAGGCTGAACCATGACCACCAATGGAACAGGCCCAGCGGCCGGCCAGACACATCGCCCCGCCCCGGTTGGGGGAGGGGCAGAGCCGCCGGGCGCCTGCAAGTTAGGCAGACCTGCAACTCACCAGCAGATCAGGCCCAGTGACCCGCAGAGCGGCAGAGCCACCCCTGCGCCTGCAAGGTAGGCAGACTTGCCATCCACCGGCAGGTCAGGCTCAGCAACTCTCAGAGGGACACAGCTGCTCCACGCACGTGCAATGTAGGCGGAACCGTGACCACCGACAAAACAGGCCCAGTGGCCCGCCAGATACATCACCCTGGTTGGGGGAGGGGCAGAGCCGCCACCAGCGCCTTTTAGGTAGACATACCTGCAACCGACAGACAGAACAGGCCTAGTGGCCAGCGGAGGGGCAAAACCGCTGCTCACTCCTGCAAGGTAGGCGGACCTGTGACCACCGAAAGAACAGGCCCATCGAAAGTAGAGGCACAGCGGCCTCCCGGCGTGGTAGGCACATTGCCTCAATTGAAGGAGGGGCAGAACCACCGCCAAAGCCTGCAAGGGAGACGATGCAGCTATACAAAAGCAATATAAATATATAGGGGGAAAAATCAATAACACAACAGTTTCACCAAGCAGAAAGAAACGCGATCAGTATGAAAAGACAAGGAAAAAAAGCTCCACAAGCAATGCAGGTCAATTCAACTTTAGAAGAGGTAATATCTGCAGCAGATGGAATGTCAGATAAAGAATTCAGGATATACATGCTTCAGATGATCTGGAGTCTCAAGGAAGATATTAGACAGCAAAATCAGACAATGAAAGACCACTTCGACCACTTCGACAATGAATTACATAAACAAATCCAAGAAGCAAAAGATCAATTATTCAGGGAGATAGAGGTTATAAAAAACAAACAAACAGAAATCCTGGAAATTCAGGAAACAATAAACCAACATAAAAACTCAATTGAGAATACTACCAGCAGAGTAGAACACTTAGAAGATAGAACATCAGACAATGAAGACAAAGTATTTCAACTGGAGAAGAACATAGACAGCTCAGCAAAGCTGTTAAGAAACCATGAGCAGAACATTCAAGAAATATGGGATAACATAAAGAGACCAAACTTAAGAGTCATTGGGATACAGGAAGGTATTGAGGTCCAAACCAAAGGAATGAGCAATCTATTCAACGAAATAATACGAGAAAACTTCCCAGACTTGAAGAATGAGACAGAATCCCAAATCCTAGAAGCCTACAGGACGCCGAATGTGCAAAATCATAAGAGATCCACACCTAGACACATTATAATGAAGATGCCCAACATACAGAATAAGTAGAGAATTTTAAAAGCTACAAGAGAAAGGAAGCAGATTACATTTAGGGGTAAACCAATCAGGATAACAGCTGATCTTTTAACACAGACTCTGAAAGCTAGAAGATCCTGGAATAACATATTTCATACACTAAAAGAAAATGGGTTACAACCAAGAATTGTGTATCCCGTGAAATTAAGCTTCAGGATGGAAGATGAAATTAAAACCTTTCATGATAAACAAAAGTTAAAAGAATTTGCAGCTAGAAAACCATCTCTTCAAAACATCCTCGGCAAAATATTACAGGAAGAGGAAATGGAAAATGTCAATGAAAACCAACAGCGGGAGGTAGTACAGTGAAGGGGGGGGAATAATCAAAGAGGAAAACAAACCATGTTTAGTAACATAAATAAACCAATATGGCTGGAAGAACACCCATATCTCAATAATAACCCTAAATGTTAATGGCTTAAACTCACCAATTAAGAGACACAGGCTAGTAGAATGGATCACAAAACAAGACCCAACAATATGCTGCCTTCAGGAGACGCATTTGATAGGAAAAGACATACTTAGACTGAAGGTGAAAGGTTGGGAAAAATCATATCACTCATATGGACTTCGGAAACAAGCAGGAGTGTCCATATTCATATCAAATAAAATAGATTTCAAGCCAAAGTTAATCAAAAGGGATGAAGATGGACACTACATACTTCTCAAGGGAACCATACACCAACAAGACATAACAATCATAAATATATATGCCCCAAACAATGGTGCAGCTATGTTCATCAAACAAACACTTCTCAAGTTCAAGAGTCTAATAGACCACCATACAATAATCATGGGAGACTTCAACACACCTCTCTCACCACTGGACAGATCTTCCAAACAAAAGTTGAATAAGGAAACTATAGAGCTCAATAACACAATTAATAACCTAGACTTAATTGACATATATAGAATATACCACCCAACATCAAGCAGTTACACTTTTTTCTCAGCAGCACATGGATCCTTCTCAAAAATAGATCATATATTATGTCACAGGGCAACTCTTAGACAATATAAAGGAGTAGAGATAATACTATGCATCTTAACTGATCATAATGGAATGAAATTGAAAATTAACGATAAAAGAAATAAGGAAAAATCATGCATCACTTGGAGAATGAACAATAGGTTACTGAATGATCAATGGGTTATAGAAGACATCAAGGAGGAAATTAAAAAATTCTTAAAGATAAATGAAAACACAGACACAACATATTGGAATCTATGGGACACATTGAAAGCAGTTCTAAGAGGAAAATTTATTGCTTGGAGTTCATTCCTTAAAAAAAGAAAAAACCAACAAATAAATGATCTAATACTTCAACTCAAAATCCTAGAAAAAGAAGAGAAAAACAACAGCAAAAGAAGTAGAAGACAAGAAATAATTAAAATCAGAGCTGAAATTAATGAAATCGAAACGAAAGAAACAATTGAAAAAATTGACAAAACTAAAAGTTGGTTCTTTGAAAAAATAAAAAAAATCGACAGACCCTTAGCCACGCTAACGAAGAGAAGAAGAGAGAGAACTCATATTACCAGCATACGGGATGAAAAAGGCAATATCACAACAGACACTTCAGAAATACAGAAGATTATCAGAAATTATTTTGAATCCTTATACTCCAACAAAATAGAAGATAGTGAAGGCATCGATAAATTTCTTAAGTTATATGATTTGCCCAGATTGAGTCAGGAGGATATTGACAACCTTAACAGACCAATATCAATTGAGGAAATAGAAGATACCATCAAAAGACTACCAACTAAGAAAAGCCCAGGACCGGATGGGTATACAGCAGAGTTTTACAAAACCTTTAAAGAGGAACTAATACCAATACTTTTCAAGCTATTTCAGAAAAGAGAAAAAGAGGGAGAACTTCCAAATTCATTCTATGAGGCCAACATCACCCTGATTCCTAAATCAGACAAAGACACTTCAAAGAAAGAAAACTACAGACCAATATCTCTAATGAACCTAGATGCAAAAATCCTCAATAAACTTCTGGCGAACCAGATACAAAAACATATCAAAAAAATTGTGCAACATGATCTGGTAGGATTTATCCCTGGGATGCAAGGTTGGTTCAATATACGGAAATCAATAAATGTTATTCACCACATCAATAGGCTTTAAAATAAGAACCATATGATCATCTCGATAGATGTGGAAAAAGCATTCGACAAAGTAGAGCATCCCTTTATATTCAAAACTCTAGAAAAACTAGGGATAACAGGAACATACCTCAATATTGTAAAAGCAATCTATGCTAAGCCTCAGGCTAGCATCATTCTGAATGGAGAAAAACTGAAGGCATTCCCTCTAAAATCTGGAACAAGACAGGGATGCCCTCTCTCACCACTTCTGTTCAACATAGTTCTCGAATCACTGGCCAGAGCAATTAGACAGACGAAAAAAAATAAAGGCATAAAAATAGAAAAGAAGAACTCAAATTATCACTATTTGCAGATGACATGATTCGATACCTAGCAGACCCAAAAGGGTCTACAAAGAAACTATTAGAGCTAATAAATGAATTCAGCAAAGTGGCAGGCTATAAAATCAACACGCATAAATCAAAGGCATTCCTGTATATCAGCGACAAATCCTCTGAAATGGAAATGAGGACAACCACCCCATTCACAATATCCTCAATAAAAGTAAAATACTTGGGAATCAACCTAACAAAAGAGGTGAAAGACTTATACAATGAAAACTACAGAACCCTAAAGAAAGAAATAGAAGAAGATCTTAGAAGATGGAAAAATATACCCTGTTCATGGATAGGTAGAAGTAACAACATCAAAATGGCGATAATACCAAAAGTTCTCTATAGGTTTAATCCAATGCCAATCAAAATCCCAACGGCATTTCTTGTAGAAATAGAGAAAGCAATCATGAAATTCATATGGAAAAATAAAAGACCCAGAATAGCAAAAACAATGCTAAGCAGGAAGTGTGAATCAGGCGGGATAGCTATACCAGACTTCAAACTATACTACAGAGCAATAGTAACAAAAACACCATGGTACTGGTAACAAAACCGGCGGGTGGACCAATGGTACAGAATAGAGGACACAGAAGCCAATCCACAAAACTACAACTCTCTTATATTCGATAAAGGGGCTAAAAGCATGCAATGGAAGAAGGATAGCATCGTCAACAAATGGTGTTGGGAAAACTGGAAATCCATTTGCAACAAAATGAAACTGAATCCCTTTCTCTAGCCATGCACAAAATTAACTCAAAGTGGATCAAGGAACTTGATATCAAATCAGAGACATGGCATTTGATAGAAGAAAAAGTTGGCTATGATCTACATACTGTGGGGTCGGGCTCCAAATTCCTCAATAGGACACCCATAGCACAACAGTTAATAACTAGAATCAACAAATGGGACTTATTCAAACTAAAAAGTTTTTTCTCAGCAAAAGAAACAATAAGAGAGGTAAATAGGGAGCCTACGTCCTGGGAACAAATCTTTACTCCTCACACTTCAGACAGAGCCATAATATCCAGAATATACAAAGAACTAAAAAAATTAGACAATGAGATAACGAATAACCCAATCAACAAATGGGCCTA
This sequence comes from Callospermophilus lateralis, assembly GCF_048772815.1. Classification (NCBI taxonomy): domain Eukaryota; kingdom Metazoa; phylum Chordata; class Mammalia; order Rodentia; family Sciuridae; genus Callospermophilus; species Callospermophilus lateralis. The sequence goes on from NW_027513225.1 coordinate 81,855, forward strand.
GGACCTGAACAGAAATTTCTCAGAGGAGGACATACAATCAATCAACAAGTATATGAAAAAATGCTCACCATCTCTAGCAGTCAGAGAAATGCAAATCAAAACCACCCTAAGATACCATCTCACTCCAGTAAGATTGGCAGCCATTAGGAAGTCAAACAGCATCAAGTGCTGGCGAGGATGTGGGGAAAAGGGTACTCTTGTACATTGCTGGTGGGACTGCATATTGGTGCGGCCAATTTGGAAAGCAGTATGGAGATTTCTTGGAAAGCTCGGAATGGAACCACCATTTGATCCAGCTATTCCCCTACTCGGTCTATTCCCTAAAGACCTAAAAAGAGCACACTATAGGGACACTGCTACATCCATGTTCATAGCAGCACAATTCACAATAGCAAGACTGTGGAACCAACCTAGATGCCCTTCAATAGACGAATGGATAAAAAAAATGTGGCATTTATACACAATGGAGTATTACTCTGCATTAAGAAATGACAAAATCATAGAATTTGGAGGGAAATGGATGGCATTAGAGCAGATTATGCTAAGTGAAGCTAGCCAATCCCTTAAAAACAAATGCCAAATGTCTTCTTTGATATAAGGAGAGTAACTAAGAACAGAGTAGGGACGAAGAGCATGAGAAGAAGATTAACATTAAAGAGGGATGAGAGGTGGGAGGGAAAGGGAGAGAGAAGGGAAATTGCATGTAAATGGAAGGAGACCCTTAGGGGTATACAAAATTACATACAAGAGGATGTGAGGGGAAAGGAGGAAAATATAAGGGGGAGAAATGAACTACAGTAGAGGGGGTAGAGAGAGAAGAGGGGAGGGGAGGGGGGAGGGGGGATAGTAGAGGATAGAAAAGGCAGCAGAATACAACAGACACCAGAATGGCAATATGTAAATCAATGGTTCTGCAACTGATGTGATTCTGCAATCTGTATATGGGGTAAAAATGGGAGCTCATATCCCACTTGAATCAAAGTGTGAAATATGATATATCAAGAACTATGTAATGTTTTGAACAACCTACAATAAAAATTAATTAAAAAAAATATATGATTTCTTATATATTTTCAGATATCAATTCAATACATTATTTAAAGGGGAACCAGTTATATTATTTATTAACTGTATGATCTATTCATGCATTATCTCTATATTCATAGACACAGGGTACACCTATTTTTACCCTCAATACTAATTTATACGTTTTCAAAATATTCCTCAAAAAATGGTGGAAGAAATACTCATGTCACCTGATCTATATATACATTTTATCACAGTAATATTCTGTACAAAAAAATCAAAGGTCACCCTTAAGTTTGTACCAAAACCTAAATGGAAAGTGAGCATGGATTACTAAAACCTTCCATGTCCAGGTGGCCTAATGCTCTCAAATGTCAATCTTATTGGTGACTACATTTTTGTTTCTTCCTAAGATTATATATTCAACCTCAAGCCTGTTGAAAATGTCTAATCCTATCACTCACTTTATACTTTGCCTGATTTAGTAATGTCTCTATTTATATCTATTTTCCTACATATTTTCCCCTGTTCATCATTGTGACTGACTCTTCACTTGTGCTGACATTTACATTCACTGTCTACCTGAAACCCTATTGCTTAAGAACTTTTGGTCTAAATCCTATTCTCACTGTTCTTTGTAAACCTACTGACTATCTTCCTAATCCTACCGACTATCCCTTTTTGAGTGGATGTTCTCTTCGACATTCAATCATCCAAGGTACAAGCTCCTATGCCATTGTATATAGATTTATCTAAGGGTCTCCTTTCATTTCCAAGCAATTTTCCTTAAATAATTCAAAGCTAAGTGTACCAATTAAGGGCCCAATGCCCTTCTGGACTTCATATCTTCCATAGATTTCTGTTTTTATACTTATATTTCACCTATATATTCTTGTAAATATCATAGTTTCCCAATACCATTATTCGTCATGCAGAAGGATTCCTAACCCCAAATTGAACATGTTACTAACCCAAAACCATACATTGTTCTCTCAATCGAACTTTACAGAACAGCAGGGACAGGGTTGCTCTTAAAATACAGGAATGTAGGGCATGTTCCAGCTGTTGAGAACATCAAAGGTCCATGCAGAAATGATCCCTTGAGAAGATGTAGGCAGCTACGAAAGACCTGAGAGAGAAAAGTCATCTTCTATGGCAAACAACCTTGTCAGCATGAAGGGATGTGTATGAATCAGCCTCTCTCTTCTTAATGTAGAGAAGATGGACCAAAACAGTGCTAGGTGGAGAGCTGTTCCCGGGTGCCCATGGTTTATATACCATTCTAACTTGTGAAAGTGTCACAGGAAGTAGGGGCAGCCTCCATCTCATGGGACTCTTGAAAGCAACTGTTAGGACAAAGTGGTTGTCAAGGCAATGACCTCATTCAGTTCCTGAAGAAGTGATCTACCTCACTTCCTTGGTGATGGAACTCTCTTAACTTGGGATCCAGGAAGCCAGGCACCCGGAGCCAGTCCAGTCCCAGACCCAGTAGGCTCACTTGTTTGAATTTACCAAGGAGAGTGTCAGTCTTTCTTGGTACCTACAGATGTGAGGATGGCCAAATACCAGGAGAGCTCTGCATAGGGGCCTTTCCTGAGAAAGTAGGTAGTGGTTCACCGCAGGCTCCTGACAACTTCACAGAGTTGGCCAAGGAGACCAGATCTGAGATAGGACAGGCCATTTTGGGGGAACATAGTATGGCCCACCACTCAGAGAAAACTCCGGATAGTCACAGAGTTACATGGGGGAAGGAGGTGTCTTTGTGGGTGTGGGTGTGATTTTGTGGTTTTGTCTCATGATCTGAGAATAGGTAGGAAAGACGGTTTGTTTGATTTGGAGTGGTCTTCTTCTAGTAAGTCGTTGGACAAGGCAAGTGTTTCTATGTCTGTGTATCCCACTGTGTCCGTGGTTGTAGACATTAGAAAATAGAATGCAACAATTGATATGTCCTGTATAGTAGAAAGATTCCCGGCATTCATCCTGCCCAATTTATGAATGGACTGCAGCTTGCCTTATCCATGGGCAACACCTGCTACCTTCCTAAGTTCCTGTTTCTTCCAGAATTCTCACCACTCTCCAGAATATTCTCATGGTTTTGTGTCCAAAATATGTACCACCTCCAAGCTCTGTGACATTGCCATGTCCTGGATAGCTGAAGGGAATGGCGAGCATCTCAGAAAACACAGATATCAGTGTGACCAAGAAAGTCTCAGTTGAGAAACCATGCTTTCGGCCTTTTGCTTATCAATTGTTCTGTTTCCCTGAATGTCAGGAAGGTCTTTGCCTCAGGCCACCCCTTTGTGAAGCCTGAAGAAAACAGTTTTCAAATGAAAATGAATGGGCACCACCTGTGGCTCTTTGCTTAATTGCTTTGGAAAGGGATGTGTCTAAATCAGCCTCTTGGCCCTGTGTGAGGTTGTGGCTTAGATTCTCAGCACCTGATGGATATAAAGAGAGATCCCATGTGTGCATCCAAAACCAAAATGGCCAAAAGAGCAATTATTGTGAATGAAGTCTCTCGCATTCATTTGTAAGGTTCCTGACCACCATCAAGTGAGAATACGGATCCTTTGGGTCAAATGAGTTATGCACAGCCCTGCAGAGGCTAGCCCATAGGTTTTTGGGTTTTCTCATCGCTCCAAATCATATAAAGAATCTATACCTGACAGTCAGTAGGCCTCAAATTGGAGATGCAGAGCAGTATTAACAGCTAGCCTATCTGATCACTCCTGGTTCACCGGATGGGTGTCCAGGCCACCTTGACTTTAGGCAAATGAGGGGCAAGGGAGCTTATTTTTGACACTGTCTTGGGCTGCACCCCTCATGAAAAACTCCAGCCAGAGCTTATGATAAGTGTCTATATGGAAGAAGATGAGGGACATGTGGGAGTGTTTGGTTTTAATTGTGGTCATTTGTTTGGCGGTTGGAAGAGATAACTGGATCCACCTGGGCTTGAACTCTGGCATGATTCCTCTTAGAGACTGAGTTCTGGAATTTACCTCAAAGAAGTATTGCCATGAAATGTGTTGGGATTTTAGGAGGCCACGCATGAGAAGCCTCCGTTGAAAACTGAGATCGAGTGCCAGGGTGTCTTTCCACAGTGCAGTGAGAATCTCAGCCAGGATATCACATGATTTTATTCTGAAAGACTTGGCAGCCATAGTTGAGAATCTAAACACATATGGAACTCATATTGTAGACCTCAATGATCCTGGCTTCATGTGACCTTTTGGCCACTCTTTGGGAAGCCTTGCCTGTGAGATTTCTCCAGAGTTTTAATTTAAATGAGCTTCCTCACCACATAATGGTTCCTGCATTAATTGAAATGTACAGTGACTCCAACTTCATCCTTCAAAAATGGCTAAATAAATACCATCAAATTTCTGAAATTCCCATGACCAGGTGGCACTGGAGAACCTTTGGATATCCTGTTGCTGATCATGAGTGAAATAATTCCCCACGCAATGACACTTCACCGGGAGAATTCCAATTTTATTGCTCAAAGCTGTGTGCTTATATAGAACTAAGGGGGAGATGGTAGGGCTTAGATAAATGGCAGCAACCCGTTTATTGGCAAGTTCTTTCAGATATCAGCTCCAGAGCCCAGGAATTAGTTCTCATTGGGGCTAAGGTTCCCCACAAGTGAGATTTGAAATTGGCGCTGACGTGAGAGTTCACAAGGGTGGGAACTTTTTGCGCCACTGCAGAAATGAAGAAGGTAGGAAGAAGAAGTCCTTAGCGCCATGTTGAGGTTTTTCTCTGGGGTATGGCTGCCATTTATTCTTTTCCCAACATTCCACCCTTTTTGTTTTCTTAGGAAGTGGGGCGTCATTTGTCAGATCCGGCTGCTTCCTGCTGTGTGGGGGTGGTGTGGGGCCTAGAAAGAGAAGTGGAGGAATGCTCATGGAGCAGGTTTGGGATTATCATGGCAGCCAGAAATAAAACCCAGTGGCTATAGACAGCTACTTTCGTAGGGGTGAAGTCAATGAATGTTCCCTGAAGCCAAAGTTGTCGATGGCATGGAACTAGTCCTGGATGGAAGAGATTGTTGGTATCAGCCACTGGTCCTGTAACAGAGACTCTAGGAAATACTGGAAGCGTTGCCTGGACATGGCGTCACCAGCACCTGAAGAAGATCAGAGCAAATAAAAACAGAATGAAGATAAAAATTAAAGGAAATGTCATTTTTTGGCAGAAGTTCCATGTTGGGGGACTGACATAGAAGAGGCCAAGGGCCATGAGAAATCTTAGAAGGTGGTAAAGACTCATGAATCCAGGATGGCAGATTAAGAGGTTCTCAGAGCTCGTTGTCTCCCGCTGTCTGATACCCATTGCATTCCATCATGCCTGGTAGTGAGCTTCATCACTGAGTTACTGTTCTCTTGGAGATGTTGGGGGTTCATCGGTCATCAGAGGCTGGTAGTGCCTAAGCAAAAGCTGGTTGAAAGTTTGATTAGGAATTTTTTGCAGTTGGGTTTGAAGGCACTTCATTTTGCAGGGCAAGAGAGCACAAAAAGGAGCATCCCAATAAGGGGCCCCAAGATATGTAGTAAGTACATGGCAAGATAGGATTGGAAGAACCCTATGATGGGATTGGAGGAGGTATGTTTGAGAAATTCGGTCGATAATTCCTGCAATTTAACAACATTTTTTTTTTATTAGCCCAGATTCATTAACATAATAGCAAAATTCGTCTCTGAGGAATAGGCATGTAACCCCTTTTTCTGCAGTGAGAAGATCAATTGCCCTTTGGTTCTGTAAAGCCACTTGTGCCAATGATGTAACCTGCCGCTGCAAGGAACCCAGAGACTCAGCCATGGTATTGAGTGTTTCCTGCAGTTTTTGTTGAAGGTCATTGGATGCCCATAGAGCATGACCTATAGCTCCACCAGAGAGTCCGAGACTCGTCACTGAGGTTGTTAAAATGAGGCCTACCAGAACCGGCAGAAAGACTACCTTACGGGTGCGGGAAGGTAGGGCCAACTGTCGGAATTCGGTGGGAGTATACAAAGATAGCTGAGGAACTACAGTAACCAAGAAACAGGTGCCAGAGACATTGATGGTTGAGGTACTTAAAGACCCATTACACCAGAGGAAATGTTCAGGTTGCCTAAACACAGGGCTCTATGGGGTGTTGTAGCTCAAGGAACAAACGGGTAAAGGATTCATTATTGGCAGGTGGAAACAGATGAAAGGAAATAAAGTATTGGTGGAATAACTTTCCCACAGTGGGTTACGTGTCACATGTAGGGTTTGTCCTTTTTAGAGAAATTGTAGGGTTTTGCTGGAATATTTTCTGCCGCTAATGGGACTGCTGCTAGAAGTGGACGACTAAGTGAAGCACAGAGAAAGCACTGAGAAGTAGGCAAAGAAAGACAGGTGGAGTTTAATAATCAAAACGTTTGGTGTAGCAAATTGAGCCATGTGGGAGAGGGACCTGAGGGGGTTGAAGGCTCTGAATCCTCTTTGGATGAGCTATGGATACGATCTCGAAGTTTTGATTCTGAGTCCTTAATGTGTTCGACTACCTGGATGGTTGCCTTAGGTGGCGTAATCAGGGTGCGGCCAATAGTCATCCACCCTGTGGGTCTGACTGAGGTTGTCTGAGCATAGACAGCAAACTCAACATAGCCCCAACGTTTGGCCTTGGGGTCAGGTTTATCTAAAGTATACCATGCATTGTTATTGGATGAAGAGCCTTTATGCCACTTTATGTAACTAGAAGTCCACCCTTCAGGGTAACCGAGTGAGTGGTAAGAATAGCTACCACGTTCATCATGGAACCTGCATGACCAATAGGGGCACCCATTATATATCTCAGGCCACCAATGACAATAATCTTTTGTTTGATCAAAAAGGAAGCAAATGAAAGGCCAGTTCCAGCTACCAGGGACGAAGGTCCTTGAAGGTGACAATTTTAGGGAAATAGAGGTGCAGTTGTGGATGAAGCAAGTAGTTGCATCCACTCCGCGGACCGTCTGCATGCCATGTTCTGAGTATCGTTCCCGAAGAGTGAATAAATGCATGGTAGGTGAGGAGGGTAAAGACCAGTCCTGACAGAGCACAGAAAATAAGCAGAGCACAAAAAACAAGCAGTTAGAGAAGACTAGGGTGTTGGGAGAGCTCATTGTGCCTTCTTTAAGAGGAATTGGGCTGCAAGGAAAACCGTGTGAGCCGCAACTTAAATGGGTGAGATGGGTGTGGAGAGCAGGAGTAAAGGGGAGGTTCAGGAGGTGATTCTTGGAGTTCCTCTGGGGTGGCCCTGTCTTCAGCAGGTGGGGCCTCCTGGTGATGTGGCTTCAACCTAGACATGTGAATCCAGGGAGTGAGACAGTTGTCTGGTAAGGAGAGTTTGGCGGCGGTAAGGGTAAAGAGAATGACAGGATAGGGGCCTTCCCATTTTGCGGCAAGAGTCCCTTTCTCCTCTGGGGTATTATAATAGACTAGACTAACAGGTGTTAAGGGAGGAGTGTTTGGAGAGGAGACTGGGTCCGGAAGAAGCCAGTCCTGATATTTCCAGAGTTCCGAGCGGAGATGGAGCAAGAGAGGCAAAGACAAATCTCGGGTGAGAGGTCCTTGTGAAATGACCAACCCAGGGGTTATAAGAGGTCTTCCATACATTATCTCAAAAGGAGACAGTAAAGATGGTTTCTTAGGGAGAGCTCTGATTCGAAGCAAAGCCAAGGGAAGGAGTTTGAAACAGTCTATGTTTAATTCCATTGTCAATTTGGTAAGGACTTCCTTTAGAGTACGATTTACCCTTTCCACTTTCCCTGAAGCCTGGGGGAAATATGGACAGTTGAAATGCCACTTGAAGGAGAGGGCTTGAGAGACCTTTTGTGTGATCCTAGAAGTAAACTCAGGGCCATTGTCATATTGTAGGGAAGTGGGCATACCAAACCTGGGGATGATGTCTGTAAGTAAGATTGAAGCTACAGTGGAAGCCTTTTTATTGGAAGTGGGAAATGCCTCAACCCAACCAGAGAAAGTGTCCACAAAGACAAGGAGGTATTTAGTGCGCCATACTGTGGGCATGTTGGTGAAGTCTACCTGCCAGTCAGCAGCGGGAATGTGTCCCCGGGCTTGGTGGAAAGGGAAAGGTTTGGGCCTTAAAGGAGTATGAGGGTTGGTCCGCTGACAGATCTGACAATTAGAGGCTATATTCTGTAGCATGGCTTGTCAGAGGGGGTGAGGGAAAAGAAACTCTGTAAAAAGAGGGTCAAAGACTGAGAATTGGAAAGGAATAGAGTATGAAGGAACTTGAAAAGATTCTTGTTCTTACTGAAAGACGTAGGGGCTTCAGATGAGCTGTCTAAAGTGGCCATTATATGTCCCCCATGGAGGCCATAATTGAAAGTGGTAGCAGCCATTCGTGCCGCCTGGTCAGCTTTGGCATTGCCCTCAGTGATAAGAAAGCCGTCCTTCTGATGGGACCTACAATGGACAACTCCCAACTGGGTGGGTAAGTGGCCTCTATTAGATTGGTTATAAAAGCTGAATTAGTGATCGCATTACCTTTGGTGGTAAGTAGGCCTCGCTACTTTCAAATATCAGCATGGGATAATAAGATATGGAAGACATATTTTGAATCAGTTTAGAGGGTGAGGGATTTGCCTTGTGCTAGAAGGCAGGCACGAGTGGATGCTATAAGTTCAGCCTACTTGTCTGTAGTTCCTGAAGGCAAAACTTTGGCCTCTATAATCTCAGTGGCTGAAAATACAGCGTATCCAGAGTAATGAGTTCCGTTCTCCCTAAAGGAACTGCTGTCAGTAAACCAGATAAGGTCAGGCTTGCTGAGTGGTCTCTCAGAAATGGAAGAATGACAGGGGAGGAAATCATCTAAGGTTTCCAAGCAATTATGAGTTGGTATGTGAGACATGGGAGTCATTGGGAGCAGTGAGGCAGGGTTCAGTGCAGAGCAGGGGAGGAAAATAATATTAGGGTTTTCCAGAAAGGAAGTGAGGGGCGACAGAAATCTGGATGTAGGGAGAGTTTGAAGGCCCTTTTAAGCTAAAAGATCCTTCAAGTGATGTGGGGAGTGGATAGTTCAAGGGGCCCCAAAAGTCAGATTAGAGGCTTCTTTGTGTAAAATTTGTCCAGTAGCCAGAGCTCTTAAGCAAGGGGCCCACCCACGGATGGTAGGGTCTAGTTGCTTGGACAAATATGACACAGGTGCAAATGTACGCCCATAGTTTTGATCTAAGACCCCAAGTGCTTGCCCCCCTTTTTCATGGACATATAGATGAAATGTTCTTGAAAGATCTGGAAGGTGAAGGGCAGGTGCCTTTAAGAGGAGTTGCTGAAGCCTGCGGAAGTGGTAGATGGGAAAGGAGGCAAGAGATTCACTAGGGGGTCCCTTTGCTAGGTCATACAGGGGTTTGGAGAGAAGAGAATAATTTGGGATCCAGGCCCTAAAATAACCTGCTAATCCTAGGAATGATAGTATTTTGGCTTTCGTATAGGGCACTGAAAGATCACAGAGGAGTTGCCTCCTATCCAGTGTTATTTCCTTTTTCCCGGGTGTAAGGCAAAAACCAAGATAGGTGACCGAAGACTGGGAAACCTGGGCCTTGTGGGGAGACTCCCTATATCCCTTGTCTTCTAGGAATTTATGAAGCTGAGCGGTGTGGGATTGAGAGTGTTCCAGAAAGACTACATAGAAGAAGGTCATAGACATATTGAAGTAGAGTAGAGTCAGGACAGGTCAGGTGAAAGGATGTGAGGTCCTGGGCAAGAAATTGGCCAAAGAGATGGGGGCTATCCCTGAATCCCTGTGGGAGGACAGTCCAGGTAAGCTGATGAGAATGGCGGGTGTGAGAGTCAGTCCATGAAAAAGCAAAGATATCCTGAGATTCTGAGAACAGGGGAATAGAAAAGAATGCATCTTTTAAATCTAGGACTGAGAAGTGAGTAGTAGTGGCATGGATCTGAGAGAGGAGGGTGTAAGGGTTGGGCACTAGCGGGTGGATGGGGTCCACAGAAGAGTTGACAAGGCGAAGTTCTTGAACCAGCCTGTAGGACACGTTAGGTTTCTTAACTGCCAGAATGGGTGTGTTGAAAGGAGAGTGTGTAGGCCTAAGATACCCCTTTCATAATAAATCCTGGATGATGGGTTCTAATCCAAGGAGAAATGTGGTTGTGAGTGGATATTGTGGTTGACTAACATATCTTGAAGGGTCCCGTAAGACAATATGAATAGAACTGCATTTAGCCATAAAGGGTGTAATTGTGTCCCAAACCTCAGGGTTAAATGGTTTAGATAGTCGTGGGAGAGTGCATGAAGGAGGTGTATCTGCCCCTAGGAATATCATGAGGAAATGAGAGGTAGGAGAGGTGTGGGTTGATAAGTGAATGGTGACTTTTAATAGTGAGAGTATGTCCCTTCCCAGAAAGGGAATGGGGCAATGGCTCATAACAAGAAAGGAGTGAGTGAAGGACAAAAGGGATCGCTGCATATAACATGATTGGGGGGGGTTTGAGGAAAAATCTTTTTACCTCCTACCCTGACAATAGGAGTTTTTGAGGGTGTGGTAGGACCCTAATACTCCCTCAAAATCGAAAAAGCGGCACCAGTATCCAAGAGGAAGTTAATGAAGCGTCCATCCACCAGGAAGGTGACCCTAGGCTCTTGATTCTTGATGGTAATAGTCTGGAGGGAAGGCCCAGGACTCCATCAATCCTCCTCTGCCAAGCCCAGGTGAGGCTGGGGTTGCTGGGCAGCAGACCAACCTTCCTTCTGGGTTGTTGGGCAGTCTGCCCCCCAGTGTCCACTTTGATGGCATTTTGCGCAGGGGTTGTAGGGTGTCCTCGGTGAAGAACAATTCCTGGTCCAATGTCCCTCCTTACCTCATTTGAAGCAAGCTCCAGGGGGGGGTCATATTGGGATGGCATGGTGATGGCCTTCTCTGAATGAGCTGGGCCAACATTTGGAATTTGGCATTTTCAGCCCTCTGCCTACGGAATTCACTTTCATCCTCTCTACCATGAAAAACCTTGAAAGTGACAGCGAGGATTTTGGTCTGAGGAGTAGCAGGGCCCTGTTCAAACTTTTTAAGCTTGGCTTTAATGTAAGGGTAGCTTTGGGCCAGAATATATGTCATTAAGACATGACGGCCATCAGGGGTTTCTGGGTCGAGGTTTGTGTACTGCTGAAGGGACTTGGTTAGTCTATCCAGGAATTCTGAAGGTGTTTCCTCCTTCCTTTGAATGACCTCCTGCATCTTTTGAAAGTTAACAGCCTTGCGGGTGGACTTTTTCAGTCCCGCCAAGAGGCAGGATGTAAAAAGTTCACTAGACTGTAAGCCCATAGGGGATCCTGCTCTGGGACAGCATGAGGGCCTGTGGGTGGTTGTGATTGGTCCTATGATTTTCATCAGCATGGGCTTGGGCTAGCTCCCAGAACCATTGCCTTTCCTTGGGGAGAAGTTTATTGGCCAAGAGCATGTAGATGTCATGATGAGTGAGGCTATATGCTTGCAGTACCCATTGAAACTCCCGAATGTAAGTGGTGGGGTCAGTGGTGAAAGAGCCTAACTTCCTCTCTAGCTGAGTAATGTCCGACATGGAGAAGGGCACGTGGACTCGGATGACACCCTTGGGACCAGCTACCTCACGAAGGGGTGCGATTGTCTTGGGCATGGGAAGGAGTCCCTTAGACCTGATAACAGGAGGACTGAAAGAGGCAGGCGGTGGACAGGAAGGAGAGGGAGGGGAAGGGAATGTCTCTGTGGAAGAGGAGGAGGTGGAGCAGGCAGAAGAGTGGGGAAGGGAGGGGGATGAAATGGAAGGTTGAGGATCCGTGGAATCAGGCAGAGGAAGAGGAGGATTTTGCAGGAGAGAAGGGTCAGTTGGGGCTGGGGGATAAGGTGGGGGTTGATCTGCTGGGTCGAATGAGGAAGAATCTGCGAAGTCAGGAGTAGAACAAGGGGAAGAGAGGGGTTTGCAAGCAAGTAGGACCTGAGAGGGAGGGCAGGAGGAGCAGAGACAGGGTGCTGTGCGAGAAGGCTAAAACATTCAATACAGGGAATCTCACTCCACTTTTTCAGATGCTGGCAGTAATTAAAAAGGTCCAAGAGGAGGTTTGGATCTAAGGAGCCTTCTGGAGGCCAATGATTGCCATTATCCAGTGGATATGTAGGCCAATCTTGGGTACAGAATTTGATTAGAAGTTTGGGCTTGATGTCTGGTGTGAGGGAGAGTGTGGCCAGATTTTTTATTAAACTTTAGAGAGGTGAGGTTTCAGGTACAGATAAAGAGGTGTCCACAGTCACAGGGAGAGATGGAAGAGAGAGAGAGAGAGAGAGAGAGAGAGAGAGAGAGAGAGAGAGAGAGAGAGAGAGAGAGAGAATAAGTGTAAGCAAGAAAGACAAAGAGAAAACCCGGCCTGGAACAGACTCCGGGAAGCGCTCAGGGCGAATGGGGGTCAGGTGGGCATCCCCAAAATGACCAGCCATCATGAGGAAATACAGAGGGCACTACCTGATCGTCACCAGTGAAGTGCGATCTGTGAGACCCAATGGGTTCGGAGCCACGGGCAACCTGACATCAGGAAAGTTTTCGAACGCAGCAGAAGAAGTAAGTAATGAAAACAGAACTCCGGCTCCAGCAGAATGCAGTTCCAGGATGGGAGTTCAGTTTTCCCCGAGCAGAGAGGCAGCTTCAGCCAGACACAGCAGGCCCGCAGGAAACAGCAACTCTAGCCAGTAGCGGCAGCAGCAGCAGAGGAGGAAAAACCAGAGCCTCTCATGTAAACTCAGAAGCCTCACACCCCAAAGGGAAACGGATCACCAGAGGGTCCACTGCAACCAGTAAAGGTCTTAGTGGGAGGAATTCCCTCCCCCCTACCAGGCGTCTAGAGTGTGACAGACGATCATGGTCACAAAGCCAGCGGTAGCCCGAAGGGAGTTGGCGAGCCGGGGTCAGGGGAGGCTTACATACAACAAATCAGTGGTGAGTGCAGGAAGCCTGCGTCTGAAAAGAGCAGACCAGGGCAGAGTGCCACGGTGGAGCAGTGGACGGGGCTCTTGTTGGAAAGAGCTCACCCATATCCTCACACGGGGCACCAGAATGAAAGAACTCCCCACGCAAAGGCACTTCACCGGGAGAATTCCAATTTTATTGCAAAAAGCTGTGTGCTTATATAGAACTAAGGAGGAGATTGGAGGGCTTAGATAAATGGCAGGCAATCCGTTTATTGGCAAGTTCTTTCAGATATCAGCTCCGGAGCCTAGGAATTAGTTCTTATTGGGGCTAAGATTCCTGGCCAGCAAGGTTTGAAATTGGCGCCAGCAGAAGAGTTCACACGGGCGGGAACATTTCGCACCACTGCAGAAAAGAAGAATGTAGGAAGAAGAAGTGCTTAGGCGCCATGTTGGTTTTTTTTTTCTGGGGTATGGCTGCCGTTTATACTTTTCCCAACAATGAGTATACCAGACAGTGCCTTGATTGACTGGTTTTTATGAAAATGGTGTTTAACAGAGATGCCAGAAAGTTGGATCCTGCTGATTAGTGGGCCAAGAGCAAAGGTGGGCATGTGTGTGATAAAACATCAGTGGTGGGACCATGTGGATATGCCATTGGCTTCCAAATGGCTTGTGACTGACATGGTGAAGCCAGCAGACCCTTATATGTAAAGGCATCTTGTTACATGGAGAGGATTCAGGACATTGTTCAGAATCAGGTTGCTATGTTCAAGAGGGCAAGCTATGTGGAATAGAAGCCTGGTTCTTTTATTCTCCTACAGACCCTGACCCACCACATGTGACAGAAATCCCTCACACACTGTGTCCCCGTTGAACTCCTTGTATTTCATGAAGCAAATACCAAACTTCCAGTGCAGCACCAAGAAACACCACGAAAATAGAGGATGACCATATGGCTTCATAGTCCACACTAGAGACATTTAGCCCCAGGGGGCCACAGTTTACCTTCAAAGGGAGAATTCAGCACTGGTGTCTCATGTTCATTGGAAAATAAGAAACCATGTCCTCCAGGTCACATAGATGCCCAGGTTTATGGTTTCACTAGAAAGGAAGCTAAAGCACGTGACAACAACATATATTTCAAGTGCCCAACCTCACAGGCAGTATCTCAAGAAGTCTCTAGGACAACAGACCTCCATGTTTTTGAAGTGTTTACCCTGTCCCTTACTTTTGGAAACTCCTCTAACACTTCCAAGGTTGTGAACTTCTGATCGCATTCCATTCCATATATGTATTCATGGATTTTCTAACTCTTCTCCTCTAATTGTGTCTTACATGGGGTGAAGGTGTTGTCAAGGTATTGTTCTGGATGAGAGTGGGAAGATTTTTGTGTAGCACATATTTACATACACATTGGATTCATTTTCCAATTTTCCATTCGAAATACTGAATCCCTGTCAGTAACCCATACCCTAATAGACTCTGACTACTAATCCTAATATGATGGAGACAAATAACCCAAACATAATATTAATACAAGCAGTTCAGAGGAGGCATGGTCTATAGTTGGTCTTGCCTTTTGCATGATATAGTGTAGGAGTTATAAATCTTGTCAATTGTTTGTTGAAATAGTACTCCATGTGTTTTTAAAGTTAACACATATGTGAATTTCTGTCTCCTTTTTTCTGTAGCCAATTCAGCACATGTATTTTTATATGCACATATAAAATCATACCTGGTATCACACGTACATTTTTGTGAGGTGGCTAACTTGGCAGAAACAAAGTATGAGAAGAGATCACCCCTCCTAAACGCTTTTGGAACTGAAAATTCAAACTATGAGTGAGATTTTTAGTTGAACAACATTATACATAAATCCATGTTCAGTAAAATTAATATTTTTGGATCGGTGGATGATATATATTTCACGATGAATTTTGATTGGCATATATATTGCTACTTTCTAATGTTTCTCTGTGAGATATATATATATATATATATATTCTCTAGATTTTTCCAAATATAAAATATATGTGTCCTATTATACACTCCCTAAATAATTCACTCATGCTCATGTATGTGGTTTTATAATCAAATTTTCATACGATTATTTTCAGAAATATTCATCCACCTGAAATACATATTTGTTTTCTAGTACTGAAAACTCACTTCACTGAATGGTGCAAACAAATCCTTATATTTCTACTGTAACTGACCCAATTTAACATCAATGCAAGTAGATTCCAAAGGGGCATGGTGTGTATTTTGACGTTCATTTTTATTTAACACTGGTACATTACTATTTCTTCAGTTTTTGTACATCATAGTATATACATTTCATCCACAAGTTCACAAATTTAAAGACATTTGAAACACATTCAATCACTTCCTGCTTCAGTACACATGTATTCCTCCTTGCTTTTGACTGGTTATTTATTGAGACTTCTTTCCAAACACATTATTTTCGATTTCCATAATCAATTTTGAAGCAAAACTCACACACACTTTATGATAAACCACAACCCTAATATTACCATTAGATGTATAACTGGTTGGAATGAATGTATGTATGTCAATATGACATTTCCTGTGTATTTTCAGATATCAATTTATTCCAATTTCTAAAGTTGGAATCTGTTATATTATATATTCACACATGGTACACCTATTTGTGCCCCCAATACTAATTTATATCTCTTCTAAATATTGCTCCCAGAAATGGTGCAAGAAAGACTCATGTCACCTGATCTACATATACATTTTATCACAGTAATATTCTGGCCACAAAATGCAAAGTCACACTTACAATTGTACCAAAGCCCAAATGGAATGTGAGTATGGATTATGAAAATCACCCATGTCCATGTTGCCTAATGCTCTCAAATGTCAATCCTATTGGTGACTACATATTTGTTTCTTCCTAAGATTATGTATTCAACCTCAAGCCTGTTGAAAATGTCTAATCCTATCAATCACTTCATCATTTGCCTGATTTCCTAATGTCTCTAATGATATCTGCTTTCCTACATATTTTCCCCAGTTCATCATTGTGACTGACTCTTCAAATGTGCTGACATTTACATTTTCTGTCTACCTGAAACCCTATTGCTAAGGAAGTTTTTGTCCAAATCCTATACTGACTCTTTTTTCTAATCCTATCAAGTATCTTCCTAATCCTACCAACTATCCTTTTTTGACTGGATGTTCTCTTCAACATTCAATTATCCAAGGTACAAGGTCCTATGCCATTATGTATAGATTTATCTGAGACACATGTGCACAACATAATTCAGAATAAAGTATCCCAATCAAGGATCCAATGCCCTTTTGGGCTTCAAATCTTACCTAGATTTGTGTTTTCATACATATATTTCACCTCTATATATCCTTATAAATATTGCAGGTTCCCAATACCATTATTCATGCAGCAGAATGATTCCTAACCCAAATCAATCATGTTATTAATCCTAACCATACTTTGTTTCCTCAACCTAACTTTACAGAAAAGCAAGGACAAAGTTGTTCTTATATAGAAATGTAAGAGATCTTCCACCTGCTGAGAACCTCAAAGGTCCATGCAGAAGTGAACCCTGGGGAAGATATAGAAAGCTATGAAGGACCTGAGAGAGCGAAAGTCATCTTTCATGACAAAAAAAAAAAAAAACAGGTCAGGATGAAGGGGTGTGTCTGAAGCAGTCTCTCTCTTCTTAATGTAGAGAAGATGGACCAAACCAGGCTTGTGTGGAGAGCTGTTTACGGGTGCCTATGTTTGATATACCATTCTTACTTGTGAAAGTGTCACAGGAAGTAGGGGCAGCCTCCATCTATTGGGACACTTGGAAGCAACTGTTAGGACAAAGATGTTGCCAAGGCAGTGACCTCATTCATTTCCTGAAGGAAGTGACCTATATAACTTTCTTGGTGATGGAACTCTCTGAACTTGGGATCCAGGAAGCCAGGTACCCAGAGTCATTCCCAGTCCCAGTCCCAGTGGCCACACATGTTTGGATTTACCAAGGACAGAATCGGTCTTTCTGTGTAACTACTGATGTGAGGATAGCCAAATTCCAGGAGAGCTCTGAAGAGGGGCCTTTCCTGAGAAAGCAGGTAGTGTCTCACTACTGGCACCTGACAACTTCACAGTGTTGGCCAAGGAGACCAGATGTGACATAGGACAGCCCATTTCGGGGAAACGTAGTATGTCCCATCAGTCAGAGGACACTCCGGATAGTCACAGACCTACTTGGGGGAAGGAGTTGACTTTGTGGGTGTGCGTGTGAGTTTGTGGTTTTGTCTCATGATCTTAGAATATATAGGAAAGTCGGTTTGTTTGATTTGGAGTGGACTGTTTCTAGTAAGTCTTTTGACAATGCGAGTGTTTCTATGTCTGTTTATCCCACTGTGTCCGTGGTTGTAGACATTAGAAAAGAGAATGCATCAATGGATGTGTCCTGTCTAGTAGAAAACTTCACAGCATTCATCCTGCCCAATTTATGAATGGACTGTGGCTTTCCTAATGGATGGGCAACAACTACTATCTTCCTAAGTTCCTGTATGTCTTCTTGAATTCTGGCCACTCTCCAGAATAGGTTCAGGGTTTTGTGTCCACGATATGTACCACCTCCAAGCTCTGTGACATGGCCATGTACTGGATAGCTGAAGGGAATGGGATCATCTCAGAAAACTCAGATATCATTCCAGAAACCCTGCAATGGGCCATTTGCTTATCTATTGTTCTGTTGCCCTGAATGTCAGAAAGGTCTTTGCCTCAGGCCACTCCTTTGTGAAGCCTGAAGGAAACGGTTTTCAAGGGGAATTAATGGGCATCATCTGTTGCTCTTTGCTTAATTGCTTTGGAAAGGAATGTGTCTGCATCAGACTCTTGGCCATGTGTGAGGCTGTTGCATAGATTCTCAGCACCTGATGGATCTAAAGAAAGTTCCCACGTGTGCTTCCAAAACCAAAATGGCCAAAAAAGCAGTCATTGTGGACGAAGTCTCTCGCCTTCCTCTGTAACGTTCCTAACCTCCATCAAGTGAAAATAGGGATCCTTTGTGTCAAATGAGTTCTCAAAACACTGCAGATGATAGCCCATATGTGCTTGGGTTTTCTCATGATTCCAATTCACATAAAGAGTCTATACCCGAGAGTCAGTAGGCCTCAAATTGGAGAAGCAGAGCAGTATTTATGGCAGGCTTATTTGATCACTCCTGGTTCTCAGGAAGGGTATCCAGGCAACCCTGACTTTAGGCAAATTATGGGCAAGGGAGTTTATTTTGTACACTGTCTTGGGCTGAGCCCCTCATGGAAACCTCCAGCCACAGGTTATGATGAGTGTCTATATGGAAGAAGATGAGGGCCTTGTGGGAGTGTTTTGGTTTTAATTGTGATCATTTGTGTAGTGCTTGGAAGTGATGACAGGGTCTACCTGGGCTTGAACTCTGGTGTGATTCCCCTTAGAGTCTGAGTTCTGGAACTGATCTCAGAGAAATATTGCCATGAACTGTGTTCAGATTTTAGGAGGCCACACATTGGATTTCCCCTTGGAAACTGAGATCAAAAAAGAAGGGTGACTTTCCACAGAGCCTTGGAATCTCAGCTAAGATATCACATGATTTTATTCTGAAAGATGTGGCAGCCATAGTTGACAGTCAGAACACCCATGGACGTCACATTGAAGACCTCAATGGGCCTGGCTTCATGTGACCTTTTGACCACTCTATGGGATGACTTGCCT
The DNA here is from genome assembly GCF_048772815.1 of Callospermophilus lateralis. Taxonomy (NCBI): domain Eukaryota; kingdom Metazoa; phylum Chordata; class Mammalia; order Rodentia; family Sciuridae; genus Callospermophilus; species Callospermophilus lateralis. The sequence goes on from NW_027513225.1 coordinate 100,539, forward strand.
GTGAGATTTCTCCAGAGATTTCATTGAAATGAGTTTCCTCACCATTTAATGGTTCCTGAATGAACTGAAACCCACAATGCCTCCAACTTCATCCATGAAAAATGGCTAAATAAATACAATAAAATTTTTGAAATTCCCTTAACCAGGTGGCACTGGAGAACCTTTGGATGTCTTTTTCCTGATCATGAGTGTACAAGAGAATGCCATGATTGACGGGGTTTCATGAAAATGGTGTAGAACAAAGATGCCAGTAAGTTGGACCCTGCTGAGTAGTGGGCCTATTGCAGTGGTGGGCAGGTGTGTGATAATACATCTGTGGTGTGGCCAGGAGGATTTTCCATTGCCTTCAAAATGGCTTGTGACTGATATGGTGCAGCCAGCAGACCCTTCTTGTTACATGGAGAGGTTTCTGGGCAAAGTTCAGAGTCAGATTTCTATGGACAAATGGGCATGCTTTGTGAGATAGAAGCCTGTTGGTGCATTCTCTGTCACCACAAGTGACAGAACTCCCTCCAATACTGGGTCCCAGTTGAACTCGTTGTATTTCATGAAGCAAATACCAAACTCCCAGTGCAGCAGCAAGAAACACCACAAAAAGTGGAGGATGACCAAATGGCTTCACAGTTCACACGGGGAGACACTGAGCACCAAGTGGCCACAGTTTACCTATAAATACAAAATTCAGCACTGCTGCCTCATGTTCATTAGAATACAAAAAACCATGTCCTCCAGGTCACGTAGATGCAGACCCAGCTTTTATGGTGTCACTAGAAAGGAAGCTAAATCTCCTTACAACAACATATATTTCAAGTGCCCAACCTCAGAGGAAGTTTCTCAAGAAGTCTTTAGGCCGGCAGAGCTCCACGTCTTTGGAGTGTTTACCTGTTAGACCAGGACGCTAGAAAAGACCACTGACTCAAATTAAAATCAAATAAAATTAAGCTTATTATTTCCACCGGCCGTGCTGCCTCTCCCTCCCAAAATGGTGGGAACAAGACAGCATCCCCAGCTTTCCTACAGCCCAGTTTTATAGCCCAGAAAGTTACACAAAAGGGGGGTTACAGATAACAGAACTCTGATAAACATCACATTAAAGGTAGTTTACAATTTTTTTGCTGTCCCTACATCAGAATTCATGAGGACCATTAGAGCCTCAGAGAGGGTTGTTGTCTGGCCAGAGAAGGCAAATATTTATGATGTGTCACTAAAGTTTCAGAGAGGGCTGCTATCTGGTCAGAGAGCTGGGCATGCGTGAGTTCAAGATGTGGGCAGGCATTCCACGCAGGTTCAGAATTTGAAGTAATTTATGGTAAAGCCAAAATTATCTTTTCATGGCTTTGTGGCATGATGGCTCCCAATTTTAATAAAAGATCAGGTTGGGTCTACAATTTCCCCCTTTTCTCTGTCTCCCTTTCAAATCTTTGATAGATTATGGGAAGAACACTGAGGAAATTTTTATCCCTCAGATAAGAGTCTCCAAAATTTTACAACTCACCCAAAACCGATCTCCCTGATTTTACCTGACTTAATTAATTATTTATATTGATAGTCTATTTATCTTTCTCTCCATTGTTGTAAAAAGAGTGGCATCACTAATTTTTTCTTCTTCTCTCCTGAGACAGGGTGACGTGAGTGGGCTCGTCGTGAGGGACATGAGTTGACTATTAGAAGTCAGTTGAGAGACATGAGTTGCCCTTTAGAAGTCAGTTCGGTTTAAAGTCAGGTTGGGGAAGAACAGGTTGTAAAGTCATCTGTGAATGGATTCTTCTATGAGTGAAACAAAAACCATGAGTACTGAATAAATGTTGCAGCAGCTGGAACATGTCACTGTATAGAAATTCCCTCACCAGTCTTTAATATCCCCAATTATCAGGACTGTCAACTTAATATTTAACTTTAAGTGTTACAGTTGGCCCTCCCAATAAGACACAGTTTAATAATTTAATGTCATCTGATCTTGTAAAAATCCTTTTACTAGTATGACCTCTGCGTCTAATAGAGAAACCTTTAATTCTGTTACTCAGGGCTGGATAATCGTACTAGCAAACACCAAGCCTACCTGTGTAGGTTAGGAATATCTGTAGGTCTTAAACTGAAAACTTCTGCCTGTGGCAGCTCTTCTTGATAGTCTCTTTTTATAAGTATTAGGCATTCCTGTGTGAGAATCCTTCTTTGTAGCCTCCAGTCTTACTTATTTTGGGAGGATAAGATAAAGTGCATACCTTAAAATTTTATTATTATTATTATTATTATTATTATTATTTAAAATGCCCAGGAGTGGCTGTATTTTGGTCTTAACTGTCTTTGCTAAGTGTTTAAGATGAAGCAGTCAAACTGACTTTTGTTTCTATCTATTGTTAACAGTCAGCTGAGCTTTTGTGGGAATCAATTCTGGGGAAACTTGAGAGGAGATTCTCAGTTCTGCTAGTGCCATTTGCGCTAGGTGGGTCCAGGTCTTGCTTGACCATTTGGCTTCCCTCAGAAGCATCAGGGATGTCTCCTTTCTCTGATGACTCTCCTCTTTGTAACAAATGCACTGATTGGCTTTCTGTTCTCCAGTGGTCTCATTAATCTCCCTGATCAGGAGGTTATGTGGCCCAGAGTTGCAAAGCTCTTTAGAGAAGTCCCCTGTTCCCTGGATTCAGACTGACTCAGAGGGCAAGAGCCAAATATTGGTTTTCTTGGCCCTTTTCATTTAACATTCATTTTAAATCCTAATCTTAAAAATCCAGCAAATAAATTTTAACAGCCTTACATTAAGAGTACTGGGCTTTAATGTCTATAACTTTATAATTACCTTTTTATTAATTGGGATCTGTATTATTCTGTCTGTATTGTAGTTGATGACTTATTATCTTGAATAAACCCATGTTGTGTTCTTATAGCAACGCATTTGTAAAACACTAACAGGGAATCTTTAGATCACTTATAAGAAAATTTCAAACTAAAATTAACAAAAGTAAAAATACTTAGTTCGTGTAATATCTTCCCTGAATTTTTTGGCTGAGTTATACATTATATCCCCTGTTTGAGATCCTAGGAATATTGACAATAAAAAAAAAACTTTTTAACATAACTTTAAAGAAATATTATCTGACCTAATCGTTTCATAGTCATTCTCACATGTAGTAAGATGGGACACACAGCCTTATCTCAGGAAAGGCAGGGCTCTTTATAAATCTTAACTATTTTAGTTCTAAAGCTGATCTTTATTTTTAAATATCATTTGACAATGTTTAAATAAATTGTTTGAGGTCACATGAACATTAGCTAACACCATATGATATCACATTTAAAACATGAATTAAAGAAAGGCTGAAAGTTTTTAACCTTTACAAAGATTAGGCTCTAATTAACTTAAAAATACATTTAAATTGTTCCCCAATGTAAAAAGTAACATAAAAATTTACATATCTTATTGATAACAGGTAAATAAATCCACAATATATTTTTTACCACAAAACTTCAGAGCACCAGCTTGATATAATACTCTTTAAACGTTTCTACCTTACAGACTTCCATACCTGTAAGATATGAAAACATTAATAGCATAACAATTACATTTATGTTTCTACATTAATCAAGTTTGGCTTTTAAAGAAATGGCAGTACGGTGCTCTAAAATAACAGTTTTTATTTAATCAGTTGTTTAATTTTTATGGTTGCTTGCTCTAGAAAACATAAATCTTAATAAACTCAATGTTATGGGTAAACTTATGTTTTAAGAAATTTTTGTCTCATTAACACATGACTGATTTTTACAATCTTATACAGAGTTTACTAAAAAAAATACAGATCTTAGTAAATCAATCAGATATCTAACAAAAGTACTCATGAATGAGTAATCCCATATCAAATTTACTTTACTTATTTATCAAAAAGTTAGAGAAATGTATTGAACAGTGTAAACCATTTTTATGTTGAAGGAAAGGTACTAGAGCCAAGGCATATTAGACATTTTGTAGATGTTAATATTTTGTTAGATGTTTGAACACCTAGAAAACTTTGTAAGCTTAAATTTAAAGACATTTGTTTTTATCTCTTTATCCAATTTAAATTGAAACATTTAAATCACGTGAATTAAAGATCTTTGGATCCGCTATTTTAAAATTTGTTTTTACGAGCGCTATTTTTTTATGAGCGCTCCTTATATATGTTAATTTGTGTATCATATATATGATATACGGATATATGTATATATAGACATACAACACATAACAATTTGTGCACACATAATAATAGTAAAGGCCTTGTAGCTTTTCGTAGTTGAAATCTTTATTGCAATGTTTCAAAAAGTCCACAGTTGGTCAAAGATAGAACTGATCAGAAAAACATTAACCTAGGTCTGTATGCTCAAAATCATGAGGTCAAAAAACATAAAGTATCTAAGAAAAAAAATAAGAGTCCTAGAAAAAATGACTTGCCAGTAATTAGTAAATAACATACAATTTACCTTTTTTTCCCTTAGACCTCAAATCACTCTCCTACAAAGCTTGCAGGCTTCTTTCATTTGCATTTCAACATAAGTCATGGCTGAGGTCTGGAAGGAGCAGCAAAAAAACTGCTATTCTGAACAGACATCTCAGGACTAAGGCATTTTAACCATAATTTTCAGGTTCAGATGTTGAAAATTATGATACAAGTTTAAGATACAATTCACAAAATTTTATATCTTTACATCTTGTTTTGTCAACAGACACCATACTATGATTTACTATTTATGTCCAAATTAATGCACTGGTACACACAGTGACATTTTCCCAGGCTACCCAATTCAAAATTGGTGAAAAAAAAAAAAAAAAGACCGTATGATTGGGAAGTTTCTTGCCAACTTGGAAGTAGAGTTCTTCAGTTATCCATCCTAAGTATTTAAGTTCTCTGGCATGAATTATCTGAAATCATAAACTAAACAATTACCTAAACCCGACTTTTTACTCCAAGATTGTGCAATGCTTCAAAAACCCATTCAGTTACCAGATTGTTAAAATAAAACATCATCATTTAGACACACATTCAGCTAAGATCATTCCCCAAAAACAATTTATAATATCAACACATTATTGCAGATGTCTTAAAGGGCCAGAAACTAAGACACAATACAGACAGAAAGGAGGTCCAGACTATGGCTGTCAGACAGAACCCTTTAAACCAGAGCAGATAAGAGAAAAATCTCCTACAGCAGTGGCACCATAGATGTCCCCACAAGGGGACCAGATGTTTTCACAGAAGGGCAACCTGAAATGTAAAATAAAGTGTCTCCATGGTGACTTTACTGCATTTAGTGTCACCTTTTTCTTTTTCTCTTTTTTTAACAAGACAGAGGTGGCATAATCCTTACAGTGCAGGGAAGGAAGGAGGTAATTCCCTGAATCAACAGGGCTTTGGCAGCTGCTGGGAGTCCCTCAGTTTCCCCTTTTACATACAGGATTAGCTCCTCTGATTCAGTTCCACATCAAGCATGCTCTATCTCCTAACATTTCAGTAGATAGCTCTCACAAAGTTCCGGGGCGGAGGGGGGGTACAAGATTTGTAACTTAAAGTTTGGTTCCTGACCTTGAAGCCAATTAATACAAATTTAATAATGAGGACTGGGTTTTGAGAAAAAGAAAAAAGGAGTTTTATTGCTTGGCTAACAAAGGAGAAACACAGGGGACTCTGCCAAAGTTGTGACTCTCTTTATCTGGAGGGACAAGGGGTTTTAAAGGAGTTTCACTTGTTAACCTGGGAGATACTCAGTTCTTAGGTCCCCAGCAGGCATAGCCCTCTGCAATGGGTGTGCTCCAGGCAGCCAGCTAGGGGCTTCTATCATCCTGCTTTACAATGGGGGATAAAGTTCATTGCAGTTCCTTAAAACACAGTCCAAAGGGGTGTCAGGCTTAATCTCTTTATTTCTGATTTTCATGTCCAATATACTTAAGTTTTTACCACCAATATCACACAACAAAACGAACAAAAACAAACAAACAAAAAACCAAAAAATAGAACACAGAACACAAAAAAACAGAAACCCAGCGCCTAAACACAGAAACAGGGCAAGAGTGCAACATCTTGCTAAAGCTCCAGGGTAGGAGCGCATGCGTGCCCGTCGGCACCTCTCTACAGTTCCAGAGGAATTCCCTACAGAACAGAACAGAGGACAGAAAGATTCTCGTTACTGTCCTGGACAGAAGTATATGTGAGCCTCCCCGTGCCACATCTCTGTCATCAGAAGAGATCTCCCTTAACCAGATATCAGATGTTATAAAGGAGCCACTTACCTATGGAGGCGTCCTCCATCAGGTGCTTGCTAATAGTTTTAGTGCAGAGGTTCACTGCAGTGCTCCCTGGACTAAAGGCTCTCTTCCAAATATAAAGAAGATGGACCAAATCAGGCCTGTGTGGAGAGCGGTTCCTTGGTGCCTTTGGTTGATATACCATTCTAATTTGTGAAAGTGCTACAGAAAATAGGGTAAGCCTCCTTCTCATGGTACGCTTGAAAGCAACTGTTTGGACAAAGTGGTTGCCAAGGCAGTGACCTCATTCAGTTCCTGAAGGATGTGACCTCACTTCAATCCCTTGGTAATGGAACTCTCTGAACTTGGGATCCAGGAAGCCAGGCACACAGAGTCAGTCTCAGTCCCAGTCCCAGTGTCTCACTTGCTTCGATTTAGCAAGGACAGAGTCAGTCTTTCTTGGTACCTACTGATGTGAGGATGGCCAAACGCCAGGAGTTCTCTGAAGAGGGGCCTTTCCTGAAAAAGTAGGTAGTGGCTCACTGCTGGCTTCTGACCACTTCACAGAGTTGGACAAGGAGACCAGATCTGAGACAGGAAACGCCATATCGGGGGAACATAGTATGGCCCAGCAGTAAGAGGATACTCTGGAGAGTGAGAGACCTACTTGGGGAAGGAGGTGCCTTTGTGGGTGTGGATGTGTGTTTGTGGTTTTGTCTCATGTTCTGAGAATAGGCAGGAAAGTCGGTTTGTTTGGTTTGGAGTGAACTGTTTCTAGTAAGTTGTTTCACAAGGCGAGTGTTTCTATGTCTGTGTATCCCACTGTGTCCGTGCTTGTAGACATTAGAAAAGAGAATGCATCAATGGATGTTTCCTGTCAAGTAGAAAGCTTCCCAGCATTCATCCTGCCCAATTTATGAATGCACTAGGGCTTGCCTTATCAATGGGCAACACCTGCTATTTTCCTAAGTTCTTGTTTTCTTCCTGAAATCTAGCCACTCTCCAGAATAGGTTCATGCATTTGCATCCACGATATGTACCACCTCCATGCACTGTGACATGGACATGTACTGGATAGCTGAAGAGAATGGCAAGCATCTCAGAAAAGTCAGATATCACTGTGACCCAGAAAGTCTCAGTAGAGAAACCCTGCGAAGGGCCTTTTGATTACCTATTGTTCTGTTGCCCTGAATGTCAGGAAGGTCTTTGCCTCAGGCCACGCTTTTGTGAAGCCTGAAGAAAACAGTTTTCAAACGGAAATGAATGGGCATCACCTGTGGTTCTTTGCTTAAATGCATTGTAAAGGGATGTGTCTGAATCAGCCTCTTGGCTCTGTGTGAGCCTGTGGCTTAGATTATCAGCACCTGATGGATCTAAAGAAAGATCCCATGTGTGGATCCAAAATCAAAATGGCCAAAAAATCAGTCATTGTTGATGAAGTCTCTCGCATTCCTCTGTAAGGTTCCTGACCTCAATCAAGTGAGAAAAGGGATCCATTGGGTCAATTGAGTTCTTCAAAGCCTTGCAGATGCTAGCCCATAGGTTCTTGGGTTTTCTTATGAATCCAATTCAAATAAAGAATCTAAACCCCACCGTCAGTAGGCCTCAAATTGAAGAACAGAGCTGTATTAATGGCAGGCATATTTGATCACTCCTGGTTCACAGGAAGGGTGTCCAGGCCACTCTGACTTTTGGCAAATGAGGGGAAAGGGAGATTATTTGGGACACTGTCTTGTGCTGCGCCTCTCATGGAATCCTCCTGCCAGAAGTTATGATGAGTGTCTATTTGGAAGAAGATGAGTGCCATTTGGGAGTGTTTTGGTTTTAATTGTGGTCATTTGTGTGGTGGTTGGTAGAGATAATTGAGTCCATCTTGTCTTGAACTTTGGTGTGATTCCCCTTAGAGACTGTGTTTTGGAACTGACCTCTGAGAAGGTACAAGGTCCTGTGTCATTGTATATCCATATTTCTGGGACATCTCTACGGAACGTAATTCAAAGCTAAGTATACCAATCAAGGGCCAAATGAACTTCTGGGCTTCAAATCTAACCTAGATTTCTGTTTTCATACTTATATTGAAAGGTTAATAAAATTGGTACTTGTCACTTGCTGTTTTTCTGTATGCTTAATAAAACACTGTTGAAATCTTGAGAACTGTTTGCTCTTCTTGTTCCCAGAATGTGCTGCCCCCAACTGCCAAACTGCAGAATGTACTCCATCAACCATTTGGACGCAAAACGCCCACTCGCCCTTACCCATCAATAAACTTCCCTCCCTGCCCTCTCCAAGGAAAATATATAAGCACTTCTTAAGCTGTTCTCAGGGCTCTCTGCTCTGTTCAAGCGAGCTCTGAGCCCTTGCATGCCGGACTCCCAATAAACCCTTTGCTGTTGCATTAGACAGTCTCTTGGTGGTCTCTTTCATCGATGCTCACCCGACCTTTACTTATGGTGGCCCCAGCGAGATCCGGCAGCTGCAGATGAAAGACCCCCAACGGGATGCTCTGGGGGTAAATAAGGCCCCTCTTTCTGGTTTCAGGATTCAGGTTAGGGTTTGACAAAATGGCTATTGGTAAAGAGCGTGAGCTCTCTCCCACGGTGGCTGACACACATGTCACAGAGCCACAGGCCATGTCCCTGGGGGATGGACTCGGGAAATCAAGGAACCATAGTCTCCTCGACTCAGTGATATTTTCTTTCAGATTCGGAATTGCCAGCCCATCAGGTTTTGCCGGCTACTCAGTCCTGGTCTCAGTATTGGACGTCCATTGCCTGTCTTTATTGTCTTGTCTTGTCTGTGTCATGTGTTGTTGCTTTCACTGTCTGTGTATATTTTATTATGGGACAGAGCACTTCAATGCCTCTGTCCCTGACCCTTAATCACTGGACCAAAGTCTGCTTAAGGGCTCACAATCTTTCTTTTTCATTAAAACACCAGACCTGGCAGATTCTGTGTCTCAGAATAACCCACCTTTGTAGTCGGATGGCCTCTAGAAGGATGTTTCTACTTCGCACTAATTTGAAAAGTCTGAGATATTGTCTTTCAGCCGGGGCCACATAGACATCCAGATCAATAGCCATATATCTTAACTTGTCAGGACCTCTGCAAATCTCCTCCTCCATGGGTGAAGCCTTTCCTTGTCCCTGCACCCACTCCTACTCCTTCCCCTATGATTCTATCTCTCAAACTCTCTGTTCCTCAACCTCCACCCTCTGTTCTCCCTGAGTCTCAAGACTCTACTCGTCCTTATCCTCTGCCCTTGTCCCCCAACCCCCAAAACCCTGTAAGTAATTCCCCTGCTGCTGACTCAGCCTCTCCACCATTCGAGGAAGCCAGAATGGCCCAGCGCCCTCCAGATGACTGTCCCATGACACACACAGCGCCTCCTTCCCTGGAGGAAGCTGGCCCGGCTAAAAAAACTCAGAGAACTCGCCAACGTTTTCACACCTGCCTACTTGGAATGACTGCCAACAACTCCTAGGGACTCTCTTCATGACAGAGGAATGAGAGAAAAACCTCCTGGAAGCTAGAAAAAAATATCCTCGGACCTGATGGGCGACCAACACAACTTCCCAACATAATAAAAGCTGCCTTCCCCTTTAACCAACCCAACTGGGACCCCAACACCTTTGAAGATAGGGAGCATCTGTCCAATTATTGCCAGGCTCTAATTGCGGGTATCCAAGGGGCCGCTAGGTGACCAACTAATTTGGCCATGGTAAGAGAAATTATTTAAAGGCCTGATGAATCTTCCTCTATGTTTCTAGAGAGAATTATGGAGGCATATAAGAGATATACTCCTTTCGATCCTCAGGCAGCAGATCAAAAGGCATCTGTCACGATGGCCTTAATTGTTGAAGCTGCCATGGATATTAAAAAAAAAAAAAGTTAAAAGAGAGATTTAGTCAGAGAAGCCGAAAAAGTATACTATAAGAGAGAAACAGGGAAAAAGAAAGGGAGCAGAGGGAGGATGAGAGAAGCAAAAGAAAGACTAAGGCATTGACTAAGATCCTGGTCACAACAAGAAAGAGGCCAGAAATTAAGACATAAGGTGACAGGAAGCGATACCTGGGCCCGTGCCACAGGCCACCCTGGCCTCAGATCAATGTGCCTACTGTAAAAAAAAAGGACACTGGGCCAAAGAGTGCCCTATAAAGAGACAGACATGCCAGCCAGCCATTCTGACTCTGGGGGATGACTAAGAAAGTTGGGGCTCAGATTCTTTCCCCTAGCTCAGGGTAAGATTTGAAGTGTAGGGGACCCCAGTAAACTTTGAAGTGAATACAGGAGCAGTATACTCAGCCCTTAAGGCCCCATTGGGCCGTCTATCAAATAAAAGGTCTGTAGTTCAAAGGGCTAACGGCAGTAAATATCGGGCTTAGATTTCTAAGAGGACCATGGACCTGGGGAAAGGAAAAATCCATCACTCCTTCCTAGTAATCCCAGAATGCCCGCACCCATTGATGGGCAGAGATCTGCTCACCAAGCTCTGGGCCAAAATAACTTTTAACCCTGAAGGCCCCCAAATGAAATTTCTAAATCCTTCAGTAAAAACTCCTATAGTCACGGCTTTCACTATATTAGTAGAAGATGAACGTCCACTCTTCACACCCCCCAAGACTGATCAAACAGGCAAGCTACCCCAGAAATGGATAACAGATTACCGAGATGCATGGGCAAAAACTGCTGTGTTAGGCCTGGCCGTGAAACAACCTCCAATAACAGTGGATTTAAAAACCTCAGCCTCCCCAATCAATGTCAAATAATATCTTCTAAGCATAAAAAGCTAAAGATGGGATAAGGCCCTATATTCAGAAATATCTGGCCTTAGGGGTCCTAAGGCCCTGTCAATTGGCCTGGAACACTCCCCTGCTATTAGAAGAAAAAGCCAGGAACCAGGGACTATCACCCTGTTAAAGACCTAAGAGAGATCAACAACAGAGTGCAGGACATTTACCCCACGGTACCTAATCTGTTCAATCTGCTTTGCACTCTGAACCCTGAGCAGAAATGGTATACTGTTCTGGACTTAAAACAAGCTTTCTTTTGCTTGCCTCTGCATAAAGATAGTCAGTTGCTGTTTGCTTTTGGGTGGGTAGACCCAGAAACCGGAAAGTCTAGTCAACTAACTTGGACTAGACTCGCAGAGGGGTTCAAAAACTCCCCCACTCTCTTTGATGAAGCCCTTCACAGAGATCTCAACAATTTCAGAACTACACACCCCGAATTCACCCAGCTTCAATATGTGGATCACCTGCTACTGGCATCCAACACCAAGGAAAACTGAACTGGGACCCAAGCACTATTATCCGAGCTTGCTCAACTCGGGTATAGAGCTTCGGCCAAAATTGCCCAATTTGCCAGCAAGAAGTAATCTTCCTCGACTATTTCCTTAGGGGCGGTAAACGATGGCTCACTGAGCCCAGAAAACAAACCATTGAGCAGATACCAAGCCCATCTTACAGCAGACAACTAAGAGTTTTTTGGGATTGCTGGGTTTTGCAGGTTATGGATAAATGGGTTTGAGTCCTTAGCTGCTCCTTTATACCCGCTGTTAAAGGGAGATGCCCAATTCCAATGGACCCCTAAGTACCAGGAAGTTTTAGATAACATCTAAGGACACTGACTTGAACGCCTCAACTTTACTGAGCTCAGCCTGCAATTACAGAAAGCCCTACACTACGTTAAAAATGTACATCAACTCACTCACCTTGGTTCAAAGAAACTGCAGGCATTCCTGTAGGATTAAGAACAGAGTTTTCCACTAACTGACGCACAGCGAAAGGAAATAATTGAACTGGTAACAAAAGCCTGTCGGGTCAGTCAATTGTTTAATGCTTACCCTTCCAAGTTTCTTAGACGAAAGCACCTACGAGGAACCAGACCAGGACAATTCTGGGAAGTGGACATTACTGAAATTAAGCCAGCAAGGTATGGACTTAAATATCTCCTAGTCTTTGTGGATACATTCTCAGGATGGATTGAAGCCTTACACACACACACACACACACACACACACACACACACACACACAGAAAAAAAAAAAAAAACGGCGCAAATGGTTCTCAAGAAGATCCTGGAAGATATTTTTCCAAGATACAGTCTGTCTAAGATAATAGGGTCTAATAATGGACTTGTGTTCATGGCCCAGGTAAGTCAGGTGTGGATTAATTGTAAGTTACATTATGCTTATATACCCCAGAGCTCAGGAGAGGTAGAAAAAATAAATAGAACCATTAAACAGACCTTAACAAAATTAAGCTTAGAGACTGGCATAAAAGATTGGACTATGCTCCTGCCTTATGCACTGTTTCATGCGAGAAATACTCCCTCAGTTTCTTTGTGTAACCTCACCCCCTATGAAATTCTCTATGATGCCCATCATCCAGTAAGGGACCTAATCCCCAACTCTAAGGCCTAACAATCCCTTCCACACCCCTTGCTTGACAGACTTAAAGCCATTGAAAGAACTCAGTGATAACTGTGGAAACAGCTGGCCACTGCCTACCAACCTGGGGACGAGGGGATTCCACATCAATATCAAGTAAGAGACTTCGTCAACATAAGACAACATCAGGTGTTATCCCTAGAACCCCGCTGGAAAGGAACATACCAGGTGCTACTTATAACACCTACAGGCATAAAAGTAGACAGAATCACTTTTTGGATCCATGCCTCTCATCTCAAGCCTTCGCTGTGTCCAGACTCTGGTTGGAAACTGGAAAAAACTGGTAACCATTTCAAATTGCGTATTCGCTATGTGGACAAGACTATAGACTCTCCCCTTGGCCACCAGTACTCCTAACCCTCATCAGCCTGTTCAGCAGTGAAGGCTGATCTGAAATCCTACTAGACAAGAAGTATGGTCTATCTCGCATACAGCCCCCTTAGGGACCTGGTGGCTATCTCTCCACCCAGACATTTTTCAGCTTGGTATAGGTCTTTCCTATTGAGATAACCCCAATGAAGAGGATCCCACTAAAGTTCCATTAAATCCCTTCCATACCATAGATAATTGAAACAAACATTATGGATGCACGGAAATGCGAGCCAGATTCAGGTTGGTTAGCCTAGATTACTATATATGCCCGACGGACTATCAAAGCCACAAACAGCCATGGCTGTGTGGGGGGAAAGCCAACTTCTTGTGTAATTCATGGGGATGTGAGCATACCGGGGCTGCCTGGTGGAACCCAAACTCCTCATCAAATTCAGTACACAGCATTGGCCATATAACCAATTAGACAACCAAAAACTATGGCCCCCAGAGGGTTCTCTAGATCCTCAAATTCTGCGTGACATTTTTAACTTCGGCAAGTGCTCAAAAGGGGAAAATTCCCCTATGTGGAATCCTTTTCCCTCCTTCACTCACATCCTGTACTATGCTTCTCCAATAGTTCCTCACCCTCAGCCTTCTGCTCTAGACTCTCTGCTGTCACACCCACCTCAGCAACCTGATTTCTTCCCTCCAATTACTACATCAAAAACCCAAACCTTTGCCAGTTCTCAGACCATTGCCCCCTTGCTGAGGTAGCAGGTACCGAGGTACCCCTCCACTCACTCACTCCTCTCTTTTTCTGTCTGTGCCTGCACTAGGTCCCACCAAGTCCTCTAAGAAGCTAAACCAAAGCTCAAACCAGCTGAGAAGAGCCCTCAGACCCCTATCCAAGATGTAATAAAAATAGCCTTTAAAGTTGCTTTGTCATCACTGAAAACAGGTTACTAAGAATTTAAAGTCCCTCACAGGCTTTTTGGAATACTCACTCCCATCTTCACCTCTGCTCTACCTGTTCTACTGCTCAAGTTTTGTTCTAGGAAAATCCCAAACCCCTTTTCCATTATTCTTTTACATCTCATCTTCCTCATTCTCAGATCCACGGAGCTGCTCTCAGCCTCGCCTTCCCCGTCTTCCCCCTCTGTACCAGGTCCATAGATATGTCTTAAATAACCTTCTCCAGAAGTCTTCACCGAGGCTTACATTAGGTCTTTCAGCAAAAGAGTCCCTCTGAAAGAGTTCAATGTAGATGAACTTCGACTTTTCGTGTTGCCCTGTTCTACTTGGCCACTCGCTGAAAAAATCACCACCCCTAAGCTTGACACCGCCTTACTAGATTTTCACAAAATATGTGAACAAGGCCTCTGGCCTTGAGCTGGGGATTCACAGAGATGGCTAGATTTCTAAGATAAAAAAGTTACCAATTGGGCTTCATGGTGACAGCTGGCAGGGAGAAAAAAAGAGACAAAAAAGCTCTCCCTTTCCAAGGTGTCTTTGAAAAGTTAACTTGCCCAGAACAGAGGAACAAAAACAAAAACAAAAACTGATTTCTGTGAATTTCTACAGACTGTGAACTTCTGAGCCACTTCCCTTACATGTTGGGTACAAATTCTAAAACTACCGAAACTTGGGCTTCAGGGGATTAATTGATTACAACAGAAGCAATGCCCTCTAAATCCGGATGCAACCAAATAAGACTGTTTTCCTGTGTTTGGTGCTATCTTAGGTCCCTTTCCTTGTCCGTCCCTACAACAGTATAATTCTATACACTTTAACATTATTTATGTTTTCATAAAATGGTCAATAAATGTGATTAATTATGTAATGATGCAGATGTTTTCCAGAGTTCTCTATCATGACTTAGGTTCATTTAAAGATCAACTAGGGGGGCATTCAACCCGGTTCCACTGGGAACCTGTATCCCTCACTTTAGCCATCCTATTAGAAATAATAGTTGCTGAAGGGGTGGGCTAGTCCATGAGACACAACAAAGACACAATTAGAAGCAGAAATATGCCAAAGTTTAAAGACATTAAAAACCGACATCACAGCTTTACAGGAATTTTAACCTCTCTCTTTCTGAAGTTGTTTTACAAAGCAGGCGAGTGTTGGACCTCCTCTTTATGAGAGAAAGGTGCCTTTTTGCTTGCATTGAGGGAAGAATGTTGGTTTTATGCCGACAATACTGGAGTTGTAAAAGAATCTATGAGTAAATTAAGAAAACGACTTGAAGAGCGTCAAAGAGAGACAGAGGCCCCAAAAGGGAGCTTTGAGTCTTGGTTCACATAGTGACCTGATTAACTACGCTTTTATCTTCCATGGCCGGTCCATTAAAAATCCTCATATTATTGCTAACGTTAGGACCCTGTTTGCTCAACCGTGTAGTTTCCTTTCTAAACCAAATTGAACCTGTTATTAATCCTAACCATACACTGTTCTCTCAATCTAATTTTACAGAAGAGCAGGGACAGAATTGGTATTAAAATACAGAATTATAGAGGATCTTCCACCTGCTGAAAACCTCAAAGGTCCACGCAGAAATGATCCCTGGAGAAGATGTAGGCAAGTACGAAGGACCTGAGAGAGCAAAAGTCTTCCATGGCAAACAACCTGCTCAGGATGAAGGGATGTGTCTGAATCAGCCACTCTCTTCTTAATGTAGAGAAGGTGTACCAAAGCAGGCATGTGTTGAGAGCTGCTCCTGCATGCCTATGGTTGACATACCACTCTGACCTGTGAAAGTGTCACAGGAAGTAGGAGCAGCATCCTTCTCATGGTGACCTTGGAAGCAACTGTTAAGACAAAGTTGTTGCCAAGGCAGTGACCTCATTCAGTTCCAAAAGGAAGTGACCACACCTAACTTCCTTGGTGATGGAACTCTCTGAACTTGGAATCCAGGAAGCCAGGCACCCAGAGCCAGTCCCAGTCCCAGTCCCAGTGGTCAAACTTATTTTGATTTACCAAGGACAGACTCAGTCTTTCTTGGGACCTACTGATGTAAGGATGGCCAAATGCAAGGAAAGCTATGAAGAGGGGCCTTTCCTGAGAAAGCAGGCAGTGGCTCACCGCTGGCTCCTGACAACTTCACAGAGTTGGCCAAAAAGACCAGATCTGAGACAGAACAGGCTATTTCCAGGGAACATAGTAAGGCCCACCAGTCAGAGGACACTCCGGATAGTCACAGACCTACTTGGGGAAAGGAGCTGCCTTTGTTGTGTGGGTGTGGGTTTGTGGTTTTGTCTCATGTTCTGAGAATAGGTATGAAAGGCAGTTTGTTTTGTTTGGAGTGAACTGTTTCTTGTAAGTCGTTTGACAAGGCGAGAATTTCTATGTCTGTGTATCCCACTGTGTCCGTGGTTGTAGACATTAGAAAAGAGAATGCATCAATGAATATGTCCTGTCTAGTAGAAAGCTTCACAGCATTCATCCTGCCCTATTTATGAATGGACTGCAGCTTGCCTTATTGATGTGCAACACCTGCTATCTTCCTTAGTTCCTGTTTTATTCCTGAATTCTGGCCACTCTCCAGAATAGGTTCATGGTTTTCTGTTTAAGATATGTACAACCTCGAAGCTCTGTGACATGACCATGTACTGAAGGGAATGGTGAGCATCTCAGAAAACTCAGATATCAGTGTGACCAGGAAAGTCTCAGTGGAGAAACCCTGCTTGGGGCCTTTTGTTTACCTATTCTTCTGTTGCCCTGAATGTCAGGAAGGTCTTTTCCTCAGTCCACCACTTTTTGAAGCCTGAAGAAAACAGTTTTCAAATGGAAATGAATGGGCATTACCTGTGGCTCTTTGCTTAATTGCTTTGGAAAGGATGTGTCTGAATCAGCCTATTTACCCTGTGTGAGGCTGTGACTTAGATTCTCAGCTCCTGATGGATCTAAAGAAAGATCCCATGTTTACATCCAAAAACAAAATGGCCAAAAGAGCAGTCCTTGTGGATGAAGTCTCTCGCCTTCCTCTGTAACTTTCCTGACCTCCATCAAGTCAGATTAGGGATCCTTTGGGTCAAATGAGTTCTTCAAAGCCCTGCAGAGGCTAGCCCATATTTGCTTGGGTTTTCTCAAGACTCCAATTCACATAAAGAATCCAAACCCCACAGTCATTTGGCCTCAAATTGAAGAAGCGGAGCAGTATTAACGGGAGGCCTACTTAATCTCTCCTGGTTCACAAGAAGGGTGTCCAGGCCACCCTGAATTTAGGCAAATTAGGTGTAAGAGAGCTTATTTTGGACACGGTCTTGGGGTGTGCCCCTCATGGAAAACTCCAGCCATAGGTTATTGTGAGTGTCTATATGGAAGAAGATGAGCGCCACGTTGGAGTGTTTTGGTTTAAATTGTGGTCATTTGGGTGGCGGTTGGAAGAGATGACTTGGTCCACATGTTCTTGAACTCTGGTGTGATTCCCTTAGAGTCTGAGTTCTGGAACTGACCTCAGAGAAGTATTGCCATAAATAGTGTTGAGATTTTAGGAAGCCAGGCATGAGCGTTGCCCTTGGAAACTGAGTTCTAGGCCCAGGGTGGCTTTCCACAGAGCACTGAGCCTCTCAGCCAGGATACCACAAATTTTATTCTGAAAGACTTGGCACCCATAGTTGAGAGTCAAAACTCATATGGACCTCACATTGTAGACCTAAATGGGCATAACATCATATGATCTTTTGGCCACTCTTTGGGAAGCCTTACCTGTGAGTGTTCTCCAGAGATTTCATTGAAATGAGCTTCCTAACCATTTAATGGTTCCTGAAAGAATTGAAACTCACAGTGCCTCCAACTTCATCCTTGAAAAATGGCTAGATAAATACCATGAAATTTTTGAATTTCCCATCACCAGGTGGCACTGGAAAACCTTTTGATGTCCTGTTGCTGATCATGAATATACCAGACAGTGCCTTGATTGACTGGGTTTCATGTAAATGGTGTAGAACAGAGATGCCAGTAAGTTGGACTCTGTTGAGTAGTAGGTTAGAGCAGTGGTGGGCAGGTATGTGATAAAACATCTGTGGTGGGGCCATGTGTATCTTCCATTGGTTTCAAATGCCTTGTGACTGACATGGTGCAGCCAGCAGAACCTTCCATGTAAAGGCAAGTTGTTATTTGGAGAGGTTTCAGGACATTGTTCAGAATCAGGGTGCTATGGTCAAGGGGGCAAGATATGTAGGATAGGATCCTAGTTCTTGGATCCTCCTGCAAAACCTGACCAACCATACATGACAGAACTTCCTCTTGCACTGTGACCCAGTTGAACTCTTTGTATTTCGTGAAGCAAATACCAAACACCCAGTGCAGCAGGAAGAAACACCACGAAAATGGAAGATGACCATATGGCTTCACAGTGCACACTGGCACACATTTATTCCCCAGTGGCCACAGTTTACCTAAAAAGAGAATTCAGCACTGCTGCCTCATATACATTGGGAAATAAGAAACCATGTCCTCCAGGTCTCATAGATCCAGACCAAGCTTTTATGGTCTCCCTAGAAAGAAAGCTAAAGCTCCTGACAGCAACATATTTTTCAAGTGCCCAAACTCACAGGCAGTTTCTCTAGAAATCTCTAGGCCAGCAGACCTCCATGTTTGTGGAGTTTTTACCCTGTCCCATACTTTTGGAAACTACTCTACCACTTCAAAGGTTGTGAGCTCCTGAGCATATTGCATTCCACAAATTTATTCACAGATTTTCTAAATCTTCTCCTCTAATTGTGTCGTACTTGGGGTGAAGGAATTGTCAAGGCATTGTTCTGGATGAGAGTGGGAATAATTTTGTGTAGCACATATTTACATACGCATTGGATTCATTGTTCAATTTTCCATTCGAAATGCTGAATCTTTGACACTAACCCATACCCTACTAGACTCTGACTACTAATTCTAATATGATGGAGAAAAGTAACCCAAACAGAATAGAAATACTAGCACTTCAGAGGAGGCATGGTGGATAGTTGGTTTGCCTTTTGCATGATATAGGGTAGGAGTTATAAATCTTGTCAATTTTTTGTTGAAATAGTTCTGCATGTGTTTTTAAAGTTAACACATATGTGAATTCCTGTCTCCATTTTTCTGTAGCCTATTCAGCACATGTATTTTTATATGCACATATAGAATCCTACCTGGTATCACACGTATATTCTTGAGAGGTGGCTAACTTGGCAGATACAAAGTGTGAGAAGAGATCACTCCTCATTAATGCTTTTGGAACTGAAAATTCAGACTATGAGTGAGCTTCTTAGTTGAAAAACATTATACATAAATCCATGTTCAGTAAAATTAATATTTTGGATCTGTGGATGATATATATTTCACAATGAATTTTAATTGGCATATATATTGCTACTATTTAATGTCTCTGTGTGTGTTTTGTGTGTGTGTGTGTGTGTATATATATATATATATATATATATATATATATATATACTCTCTAGATTTTTCAAAATATAAAATATATGTGTCCTATTATACACTCCCTAAATTCATTCTTGTTCATGTATGTGGTTTTATATTAAACTTTTCATAAGATTATTTTAAAAATATTCATCCACCTGAAATACATATTTGTTTTCTAGTACTAAAAAGTTACTTCAATGAATGGTGCAAACAAATCCTTATATTTTTACAGTAGCTGACCCACTTTAACATCAATGCAAGTAGATTCCTATGGAACATGATGTGTATTTTGACGTTCATTTTTATTAAACACTGGTACATTACTATTTCTGCAGTTTTTATACATTATAGAATATACATTTCATCCACAAGTTCACAAATTTAAAGAAATTTGTAACATATTCAATCACTTCCTGCTTCAGAACATATGTATTCCTCCTTGTTTTTGAGTGGTCATTTCATGAGATTTCTTTCCAAACACATTATTTTCGATTTCCATAATCAAATTTGAAGCAAAATTCACACACTCTTGGTGATAAACCACAACCGTAATATTACCATTAGATGTATTACTGGTTGGAATGAATGTATGTATATCAATATATGATTCCTGTGTATTTTCAGATATCAATTCAATCCATTATTTAAAGTTGGAACAAGTTATATTATTTATTCGCAGTATGGTCTATTCATGCATTATCTCTATATTCATACATACATGGTACACCTATATGTACCCCCAATACTAATTTATACCCCTTCAAAATGTTGCTCCAAGAAATGGTGCAAGAAATACTCATGTCACCTGATCTACATATACGTTTTATCACAGTAATATTCTGGCCACAAAATGCAAAGTCACACTTACGATTGTACCAAAGCCTAAATGGAATGTGAGTATGGATTATGAAAATAACCCATGTCCAGGTTGCCTAATGCTCTCAAATGTCAATCCTATTGGTGACTACATATTTGTTACTTCCTAAGATTATATATTCAATCTCAAGCCTGTTGAAAATGTCTTTTGCTATCACTCACTTTATACTTTGCCTGATTTCCTAATGTCTCTATTGATATCTGCTTTCCTACATATTTTCCCCAGTTCATCACTGTGACTGACTCTTCACATATGCTGACATTTACATTTTCTGTCTACCTGAAAACCTATTGCTAAAGAACTATTTGTCCAAATGCTATACTCACACTTTTTTATAATCCTACCAACTATCTTCCTAATCCTACCGACTCTCCCTCTTTGAATGGTTGTTCTCCTCAACATTCAATCATCCAAGGTATCAGATCTTATGCCATTGTGTATAGATTTATCTGAGACATCTGTGCAGAACATAATTAAAAGCTAAGTATCCCAATCAAGGACCCAATGCCCTTCTGGGCTTCAAATGTTACCGAGATTTCTGTTTTCATTCATATATTTCACCTATATAATCTTATAAATATTGCAGGTTCCCAATACCATTATTCATCCAGCAGAATGATCCTAACCCAAATCAAACATGTTATTAACTGTAACCCAACACTGTTCCCTCAATCTAACTTTACAGAATAGCAGGGACAGAGTTGGTCTTACAATACAGGAATGTAGGAGATCTTCAACTTCCGGAGAACTTCAAAGGTCCATGCAGAAATGATTCCTAAAGAAGATGTAGGCAGCTATGATGGACCTGAGAGTGCGAAAGTCATCTTTCATGACAAAAAAAACCAAACAGGTCAGGATGAAGGGGTGTGTCTGAAGCAGTCTCTCTCTTGTTAATGTAGAGAAGATGGACCAAACCAGGCTTGTGTGGAGAGCTGTTCCCGGGTGCCTATGGTTGATATTCCATTCTAACTTGTGAAAGTGTCATAGGAAGTAGGGGCAGGATCCATCTCATGGACCCTTGGAAGCAACTGTTAGGACAAAGTGGTTGCCAAGGCAGTGACCTCATTCAGTTCTAGATGAAGTGACCCATGTCACTTTCTTGTTGATGGAACACTCTGAACTTGGAATCCGGGAAGCCAGGCACCCTGAAGCAGTCTCAGTGTAAGTCCCAGTGGTCTCAAATTTTTGGATTTAAGAAGGATAGAGTAAGTCTTTCTTGGCAACTACTAAATTGAAGATGGACAAATGCCAGGAAAGCTCTGAATAGGGGCTTTACCTGAGAAAACAGGCAGTGGCTCACCGCTGGCTCCTGATAACTTCACAGTTTTGGCCAAGAAGACCAGATCTGACATAGGACAGCCCATTTCGGGGAAACATAGTATGGCCCACCAGTCAGAGGACGCTCCGGATAGTCACAGACCTATTTGGGGAAAGAAGGTGCCTTTGTGGGTGTGTGTGTGTGTGTTTGTGTGTTTGTGATTTTTGTCTCAAGTTTTGAGAAAATGTAGGAAAGTCGGTTTGTTTGGTTTGGAGTGGACTGTTTCTAGTAAGTCCTTTGAGAAGGTGAGTGTTTCTATGTCTGGGTATCCCACTGTATTTGTGGTTGTAGACAATAGAAAAGAGAATGCATCAATAGATGTGTCCTGTCTAGTAGAATTCTTCGCAGAATTCATCCTGTCCAATTTATGAATGGACTGCAGGTTACCTTATGGATGGGCAACACCTATTACCTTCCTACATTCCTGATATCTTCCTGAATCTGGTCACTCTCCCATAGGCTCATGGTTTTGTGTTCAAGATATGTATCTCCTCCACAATCTGGGACATGGCCATGTACTGGATAGCTGAAGAGAATGGTGAATATCTCAGAAAACTCAGATATCAGTGTGACCAGGAAAGTCTCAGTGGAGAAAATCTGCTTTGGTATTTTGCTTACCTATTGTTCTGTTGCCCTGAATGAAAGGAAGGACTTTGCCTAAAGCCACACATTTCCAAAGCCTGAAAAAAACAGTTTTCAAATGGAAATAAATGGGCATCACCTGTGGCTCCTGGCTTAATTGCTTTGCAAAGGGATATGTCTGAATCAGCCTCTTAGTGCAGTGTGAGATTATCGCTTAGATTCTCAGCACCTGATGGATCTAAAGAAAGATCCCATGTGTGCATCCAAATCCAAAATGGCCAAAAGAGAAGTCATTGTGATGAAGTCTCTTGCCTTCCTCTGTAAGGTTCCTGATCTCCATCAAGTGATAACAGGGATCTTTGGGTCAACTGAGTTCTTCAAGCCATGCAGAGGCTAGCCCATAGGTGCTTGGGTTTTCTCATGACTGCAAATCACATAAAGAAACTATACCCGACAGTCTGTATGCCTCAAATTGGAAAAGGAGAACAGTATTAATGGCAGACCTCTTTGATCAGTCCTGGTTCACAGGAACGTTGTCCAGGAAACACTGACTTTAGACAAATGAAGGGCAAGGGAACTTATTTTGACTTTGTCTTGGGCTGTGTGCCTCATAAAAACTTCCAGCCAAGGTTATGATGAGTGTCTATATGGAAGAAAATGAGGGCCATGTGGGAGTGTTTTGGTTTTAATTCTGGTCATTGGTGTGGCGGTTGGAAGAGATGACTGGGTCAACTGGGCTTGAACTCTGGTGTGTTTCCACTTAGAGACTGAGATCTGAAACTGATCTCAGAGAAGAATTGCCATGAATTGTGTTGGGATTTTAGGAGGCCACACATGAGAGTCGCCCTTGGAACCTGAGATCTAGGACCAGGGTGGCTTTCCACAAAGAACTGGGAATCTCAGCCTGGATATCACATGATTTTATTCTGAAAGACTTGGCAGCCATAGTTGAGAGTCAAAAGACATAGGACCTCACATTGTAGATCTCAATGGTCCTGGCTTCAAGTGACCTTTTGTCCACTCTTTGGAAAGCCTTGCCTGTGAGAGTTCTCTAGAATTTTCTTTGAAATGAACTTTCTCAACATTTAATGGTTCCTGAATAATTGTGCATCCAAAGTCATCCTTGAAAAATGGCTAGATAAATACCACGAAATTTTTGAATTTTCCATGACCAGGTGGAACTGCAGAAACTTTCGATGTCCTGTTGCTTACCATGAGTGTACCAGACAGTGCCTTGATTGACAGGGTTTCATGAAAATTGTTTAGAACAGAGATGCCAGTATTTTGGAGCCTGCTGAGTAGTGGGCCTAGAGCAGTGGTGGACAGGTGTGTGATAAAACATCATGGTGGGGCCATTTGGATCTGCCATTGGCTTCCAAATGGCTTGTAACTGACAGAGTGCAGACATCAGACCCTTATATGTAAAGGCATCTTGTTATATGGCGTAGTTTCAGGGCAATGTTCAGAATCAGGTTGCTATGGACAAGGGGGCAATCTTTGAGAGATAGAAGCCTGGTTGGTGAATTTTCTTGCAGACCCTGACCCACCACACGTGACAGAAATACCTCAAGCACTGTTTCCCAGTTGAACTCCTTGTATTTTGTGAAGCATGAACCAAACTCCAAGTGCAGCAGCAAGAAACACCACGAAAAGTGGAGGATGACCAAATTGTTTCACAGTCCACACAGGGAGACACAGTTTACCTACAAAGAGAGAATTGAGCACTGCTGCCTCGTGTTCATTGGAAAATAGGAAACGATGTCCTCCAGGTCACATAGATGAAGAACCAGCTTTGAGGGTCTCACTACAAAGGAAGCTTAACTCCTGACAACAACCTATATTTCAGTGCCCAACTTCACTGGCAGTTTCTCAAAAAGTTTTAGGCAAGCAGAGCTTCATGTTTGTGGAGTGTGTACCCTGTCCTTACTTTTGGAAACTCCTATACCACCTCCAAGTTTGTGCACTCCTGAGCATTTTCGATTCCAGAAATGTAATCACAGATTTTGTAACTCTTCTACTCTAATTGTGTCTTCCTTGGGGCGAAGGTAATGACAAGGCATTGTTCTGGATGAGAGTTGGAAGATTAATTTTCCTTTTTTCCATTTGAAATTCTGAATCCCTGACACTAACCCATATTCTACTAGACTCTGACTACTAATCCTAATATGATGGAAGAAAGTAACCCAAACAGTACATAAATACTTGCAGTTCAGAGTTGGACTTGCCTTTTGCATGATAAAGGGTAGGTGTTATAAATCTATTCAATATTTAATTGAAATAGTTCTCAATGTGTTTTAAAGTTAACAAATATGTGAATTACGGTCTCCCATTCTCTGGAGCCTATTCAGCACATGTATTTTTATATGCACAAATAGAATCCTACAAGGTATCACACGTACATCCTTGTAAGATATATGACTTAGCAGATACAAACTGTGAGAAGTGATCACTCCTCCTAAACGCTGTTGGAACTGAAAATTCAACCTATGGGTGAGCTTCCCAGTGGAACAACATTATACATAAACCCATGTTCACTAAAATGAATGTTTTTGCATCTTTATGATATATATTTCATGATGAATTTTGATTGGCATATATATTGCTACTTTTTAATGTCTGTGTTTTTGTGTGTGTGTGTGTGTATATATATATATATATATATATATATACTCTCCATATTTTTAAAAATATGAAATATATGTGTCTTATATACACTCCCTAAATTCATTCATGTTCATGTATGTGGATTAATAATCAACTTTTCACAAGATTATTCTTAGAAATATTCATCCACCCGAAATACATATTTGTTTCCTAGTACTGAAAACTAACTTCAGTAAAAGGTGCATACAAATCCTAATATGTGTACATTAACTGACCCAGTTTAACATTGATGCATGTAGGTTCCTATGGGACATGATGTGTATTTTGACGTTAATTTTTATTCCACACTGGTACATTACTATTTCATCAGTTTATGCACATCATAGGATATATATTTTATTCACTAGTTAGCAAATTTATAGGCATTTGTTTCACTTTCAATCACTTCCTGCTCCAGAACACATGTATTCCTCTATGTCTCTTGACTGGTCTATTCATGAGACTTTTTTCCAAATATATTATTTTCTATTTCCATAATCAATTTTGAACCAAAACTCACACACCCTTCATGATAAACCGTAACCCTAAGATGATCGTTAGATATATAACTGGTTGGAATGAATGATTGCATATCAATATAAAATTTCTTATAAATTTTCAGATATTTATTCAATTCATTATTTAAAGTGGATCCAGTTATATTATTTATTCACAATATGGTCTATTCATGCATTATGTCTATATTCATAGAAACAGGGTACACCTATTTGTACCCCCATACTAATTTGTAAGTCTTCAAAATATTGCTCCCAGAATTGGTGGAAGAAATACGATTGTCACCTGATCTACATACACATTTTATTACAGAAATATTCTGGACACAAAAAGCATAGGTCACACTTACAATTGTACCAAAGCGTAAATGGAAAGTGAGCATGGATTACTAAAAACATCCATGTCCAGGTTGCCTAATGCTCTCAAATATCAATTCTATTTTTGACTACATATTTGTTTCTTCCTAAGATTATATATTCAACTTCAAACCTGTTGAAAATGTCTAACCCTATCACACAATTTATACTTTGCTTGATTTCCTAATGTCTCTATTGATATCTGATTTCCTATATTTTTCCCCAGTTCATCATTGTGACTGACTCTTCACATGTGCTTACATTTACATACACTCTCTACACTAAATTCTATTGCTAAAGAACTTTTGGTCCAAATCCTATACTCACTCTTTTTTCTAAACCTACCAACTACCTTCCTAATCCTGCCGACTATCGGTTTTTGACTGGATGTTCTCTTCAACATTCAATATCCAAGGTACAAGGTACGATGCCAGTGTATATTGATTTATCTGAGACATCTGTGCTGCACATTACTCAAAGCTAAGTATCCCACTCAAGTCCCCAATGCCCTTCTGGGCTTCAAATCTTACCTAGATTTCTGCTTTCATACTTATGTTTCACATATATACTCTTGTAAACATCGCATTTTGCCAATACCATTATTCATCCCGCAGAATTATTTGTAACCCAAATTGAACAAGTTATTAACCCTAACCATACACTGTTCCCTCAGTATAACTTACTTAAGAGGAGGGACAGTGTGGGTCTTACAATATAGGAATGTAGATGATCTTCCACCTGCTGAGAACATCAAAGATCCATGGAGAAATGATCCTTGCAGAAGATATAGGCAGCTATGTAGGACCTGAGAGAGCAATAGTCATCTTCCATGGCAAACAACCTGGTCAGGATTAATTGATGGTCTGAATCAGCCTCTCTCTTCTTAATAAAGAGAAGATGGACTGAACCAGGCCTCTGTGGAGAGCTGTTCCCTGGTGCCTATGGTTGATATACCATTCTAACTTCTGAATGTGTCCCAGGATGTTGGGGCAGCCTCCATCTCATGGGAACCCTGGAAGCAACTGTTAGCACAAAGTGGTTACCAAGGCAGTGAGCATATTCTGTTCCTGAAAGAAGTGACCTCACTTCACTTCCTTGGTGATGGAATTCTCTGAACCTGGGATCCAGGAAGGAAGGCACGCAGAGCCAGTCCCACTCCCAGTTCCAGTGGGCTAACTTGTTTGCTTTTCCCAAAGACATAGTCAGTCTTTCTTGGTACCCACTGATGTGAGGATGGCCAAATGCCAGCAGAGCTCTGAAGAGGGGCCTTTCCTGAGTAAGCAGGTAGTGGCTCACCTTTGGCTCCTGACAACTTCACAGAGTTGGCCAAGGAGACCAGATCTGAAACAGGACAGGCCATTTTGGGGGAACATAATATGGCCCACCAGTCAGAAGACACTCCGGATAGTCACAGACCTATTTGGGGGAAGGAAGTGCCTTTGCCGTTGTAGGTGTGAGTTTGTGGTTTTTTCTCATGTTCTGAGAATAGGTAGGAAAGGTGGTTTGTTTGGTTTGGAGTGGACTGTTTCTAGTAAGTCGTTTGACATGGTGAGTGTTTCTAAGTCTGTGTATCCCACTGTATCCGTGGTTGTAGACATTAGAAAAGAGAATGCATCAATGGATGTGTTGTCTCTAGTTGAAAGCTTCCCCGCATTCATACTGCCCAATTAATGAATGGACTGCAGCTTGCCTTATGGATGGGCAACATCTATTATCTTCTAAAGTTCCTGTTTTCTTTGTGAATTCTGGCCACTCTCCAGAATAGACTCATGGTTTTGTTTCCCAAATATGTAACTCCACAAGGTTCTGTGACATGGCCATGTACTGGATAGCTGAAGGGAATGGGAGCATCTAAGAAAACTCAGATTTCAGTGTGACCAGTAAAGTCTCAGTGGAGAAACCCTTCTTTGGGCCATTTGCTTACTTCTATTTCTATTACCCTGAATGTCAGGAAGGTCTTTGCCTCAGGCCACCCCTTTGTGTAGCCTGAAGAAAACTGTTTTCATATGGAAATGTATGGACATCACCAGTGGCTCTTTGCTTAATTGATTTGGATTGGGATGTGTCTGAATCAGCCTCTTGTCCTTGTATGAGGTTGTGGCTTAGATTCTCAGCACCTG
This sequence comes from Callospermophilus lateralis, assembly GCF_048772815.1. Classification (NCBI taxonomy): domain Eukaryota; kingdom Metazoa; phylum Chordata; class Mammalia; order Rodentia; family Sciuridae; genus Callospermophilus; species Callospermophilus lateralis. Next base: position 128,327 of record NW_027513225.1, read on the forward strand.
ATGGATCTAAAGAAAGATCCCATGTGTTTCCAAAACTAAAATGGCCAAAAGAGCAGTCATTGTGGGTGAATATTTTTGCCCTCTTGTTTTAGGTTCCTGACCTCCATCAAGTGAGAATAGGGATCCTTTGGGTCAAATGAGTTCTTGAAATCCCTGCAGAGGCTAGCCCATATTTGCTTGGGTTTTCTCATGACTCCAAATCACATAAAGAATCTATACCCTACAGCCAGTAGGCCTCAAATTGGAGAAGTGGAACACTTTAACAGCAGGAATATTTGATCATTCCTGGTTCACAGGAAGAGTGTCCAGGCCATCATGATTTTAGGCAAATGAGGGGCAAGTGAGCTTATTCGGACACTACCTTGGGCTCATAGAAACCTCCAGCTAGAGGTTATGATGAGTGTCTACATGGAAGAAGATGATGGCCCTGTGGTAGTGTTTTGATTTTAATTGTGGTCATTTTTTGGCGGATGGAAGGGATGATGGGGCCACCTGGGCTTGAACTCTGGTGTGATTCCCCTTAGAGACTGAGTTCTGAAACTGACCTCAGAGAAGTATTGCCATGAATTGTGTTGGGATTTTAGGAGGCCACGCATGAGACTCACTCTTGGAAACTGAGATCTAGGCCCAGGGTGGTTTCCACAGAGGCCTGAGAATCTCAGCCAGGATATCACATGATTTTATTCTGAAAGACTTAGCAGCCATATTTGAGAGTCAAAACACACATGGACCTCACATTGTAGATGTCAATTGGCCTGGCTTTAGGAGACCTTTTGGCAACTGTTTGAGAAGCATTGACTGTGAGAGTTCTCCAGAGCTTTCATTGAAATGAACTTTCTCAACTCTTAATGGTTCCTGAATGAATTGAAACCCACAGTGCCTCTAACTTCACCCTTGAAAAATTGCTAGATAAATACCATGAAATTTTTGAAATTCCCATGACCAGGTGGCACTGCAGAAACTTTTGATGTCCTGTTGCTGATCATGTGTATACCAGACAGTGCCTTGTTTTTGACTGGGTTTCATTAAAATGGTTTAGAACAAGAGAAGCCAGTAATTTGGAGCCTGCTGAGTAGGGGGGCTAGAGCAGTGGTGGGCAGGTGTGTGATAAAACATCATGTTGGGGCCATGTGAATCTGCCATTGGCTTCCAAATTTTTTGTGACTGATATAGTGCAGACATCAGACCCTTATATGTAAAGGCATCTTGTTAAATGGAGAGTTTTCAGGGCAATATTCAGAATCAGGTTGCTATGGTTATTGGTGCAAGCTATGTGGGATAGAAGCCTGGTTGGTGCATTCTCCTGCAGACCCTGACCCACCACATGTGACAGAACTCCCTCCAGCACTGTATCCCAGATGAACTTTTTATGTTTTGTGAAGCAAATACCAAATTCCCAGTGCAGAAGCAAGAAATACCACGAAAAGTGGAGGATGACCAAATGTCTTCACAGTCCCCACCGGGAGACACTTAGCTTCCAATGGACACAGTTTAGCTACAAAGAGAGAATTGAGCACTGCTGCCTCATGTTCATTGGAATATAAGAAACCATGTCTTTCGGTCACATAGATGCAGACCCAGCTTTGATGGTCTCACTACAAAGGAAGCTAAAGCTCATGACAACAACATATATTTCAAGTGCCCAACCTCAGAAGCCGTTTCCCAAGAATTCTTAGGCCAGCAGAGTTCCTTGTTTGTGGAGTGTTTACCCTGTCCTTTACTTTTGGAAACTCCTCTACCACCTCCAAGGTTGTGAACTCCCGAGCATATTCCATTCCATATTTGTATTCATAGATTTTCACACTTTTCTACTCTAATTGTGTTTTACTTGGGGCGTAGGTAATGTCAAGGCATTGTTCTGGATGTGAGTGGGAAGATTTTTGTGTAGCACATATTTACATACACATTGGATTCATTTTTCAATTTCCATTTGAAATACTGAATCCCTGACACTATAACCCATACCCTACTAGTCTCTGACTAATAATCCTAATATGATGGTGAAAAATAAGCCAAAAAGAGAAGAAACACAAGCAGTTCAAAGGACGCATGGTGTATAGTTGGAATTGCCTTTTGCATTATATAATGTAGGAGTTATAAGTCTAGTCAATTTTTTGTTGAAATAGTTCTACATGTGTTTTTAAAATTAGCAAATATGTGAATCCCTATCTCCCTTTCTCTGTAGCCTATTCAGCACATGTATGTTTATATGCACATATAGAATTCTACCTGATATCACTCGTATACACTTGTGAGGTGGCTGAATTGGTAGATGCAAATTGAGAGAAGAGATCACTCCTCCTAAACGCTGTTGGAACTGAAAATTCAACCTATGGGTGAGCTTCCTAGTTGAAAAACATTATACATGAATCCATGTTCAGTAAAATGAATATTTTTCGATCTGTGGATTATATACATTTCATGATGAATTTCTATTGGCATATATATTGCTACTTTTTTTTTCTTTTATTGGTTGCTCAAAACATTACAAAGCTCTTGACATATCATATTTCATACATTAGATTCAAGTGGGTTATGAACTCCCATTTTTACTCCAAATACAGATTGCAGAATCACATTAGTTACACATCCATATTTTTACATAATGCCCTATTAGTTACTGTTGTATTCTGCTACCTTTCCTATACTCTACTATCCCCACTCCCCTATCTTCCCATCTTCTCTCTCTACCATACCTACTCTAAATCATTTCTCTCCTTGTTTATTTTCCCACAACCTCTTATATGTAATTTTGTGTAACAATAAGTGTCTCTCTTCATTGCCATGCAATTTCCCTCTTCTCTCCCTTTCCATCCCACCTCATGTTTCTGCTTAATGTTAATCTTTTCTTCATGCTCTTCATCCCTGCTCTGTTCTTAGGTGCTCTCATTATATCAAACAAGACATTTGGCATTTGTTTTTTAGGGATTGGCTAGCTTCACTAACCATAATCTGCTCAGTGCCATGCATTTCCCTGCAAATTCCAAGATTTGGTCATTTTTTAGTGCTGCGTAATTCTCCATAGTATATAAAAGTCACATTTTTTTATCCATTCATCTATTGAAGGGCATCTGGGTTGGTTCCACAGTGTAGCAATTGTGAATTGTGCTGCTATGAAAATCGATGTGGCAGTATCCATGTAGTACGCTCTTTTAAGGTCTTCAGGGAATAGTCCGAGAAGGGCAATAGCTGGATCAAATGGTGCTTCCATTCCCAGATTTCCCAGGAATCTCCATACTGCTTTCCAAATTGGCCGCACCAGTTTTCAGTCCCACCAGCAATGTACAAGAGTACCCTTTTCCCCACATCCTCGCCAGCACTTGTTGTTGTTTGACTTTATTATGGCTGCCAATCTCACTGGATTGAGATGGTATTTTAGGGTGGTTTTTATTTGCATTTCTCTTACTGCTAGAAATGGAGAGCATTTTTTCATGTACTTGTTAATTGATTCTATGTCCTCCTCTGAGAAGTTTCTGTTCAGGTCCTTGGCCCATTGGGTTATTGGTTATCTTATTGTCTAATTTTCTGAGTTCTTTGTATACTTTGTATACTCTGGATATTAGGGCTCCATGTGAAGGGTGAGGACTAAAAATTTGTTCCCATGATGTAGGCTCCATATTTACCTCTCTTATTGTTTCTCTCTTTAAGAAAAAAAATCAGTTTAAGTAAGTCCCATTTGTTGATTCTTATTATTAACTCTTATTCTATGGGTGTCCTATTAAGGAATTTGGAGCCTGACCACACAATATGTAGATAGGAGTCAACTTTTTATTGTATCAGACGCAGAGACTCTGATTTGAATCTAGCTCCTTGATCCACATTGAGTTAACTTTTGTGCATGGCGAGAGGAGGGGATTCAGTTTCATTTTGTTGCATATGGATTTCCAGTTTACCCAACTCTATTTGATGAAGATGCTATCCTTCCTCCATTGCAGGCCATTAGCTCCTTTATCAAATATAAGACAGTTGTAGATTTTTTGATTAGTCTCTGTGTCCTCCATTCTGTACCATTGATCCACCCGCCTGTTTTGGTACCAGTACCATGCTGTTTTTGTTATGAATGCTCTGTAATATAGTTTGAAATCTGGTATCACTATACTGCCTGATTCACACTTCCTGCTTAGAATTGCTTTTGCTATTCTGGGTCTTTTATTTTTCCATTTGAATTTCATGATTGCTTTATATATTTCTACAAAAAAAAATTCTTTGGGATTTTGATTGGCATTGTATTAAACCTATAGAGAACTTTTGGTAATATAGCAATTTTGATGATGTTAGTTCTGCCTATCCATGAACAGGGTATATTTTTCCATCTTCTAAGATCTTATTCTATTTCTCTTTTTAGGGTTCTGTAGTTTGCATTATATAAATCTTTCACCTCTTTTGTTAGGTTGATTCCCAAGTATTTAATTATTTTGAGGAAATTGGGAATGCAGTGTTTTGACTCATTTTTGTTTCAGAAGTTTTGTCGCTGATATACAGAAATGCCTTTGATTTATGCATGTTGATTTTATATCCTGCCACATTGCTGCATTCATTTATTAGTTCTAGTAGTTTTTTCTGTAGACCCTTTTGGGTCTTCTATGTATAGAATCATGTCATCTACAAATAGTGATAATTTAAGTTCTTCTTTTCCTATTTTTATGCTTTTAATGTCTTTCATCTCTCTAATTGCTCTGGCCAGTTTTTCGAGAACTATATTTAATAGAAGTGGTGATAGAGGATATCTCTGCCTTGTTCCAGATTTTAAAGTGAATGCCTTCAATTTTTCTCCATTCAGAATGATGCTAGCCTGAGGCTTAACATAGTTATCTTTTACAATGTCGAGGTAAGTTCCTGTTATCCCTAGTTTTTAAAATGTTTTGAACATAAAGGAATGCTCTACTTTGTTGAATGGTTTTTCTGCATCTATCAAGATGATCATATGGTTCTTATCTTTAAGTCTATTGATGTTGTGAATAACATTTATTGATTTCCATATATTGAAGCCTCCTTGCATCCCAGGGATGAATTCAAGTTGATCATGGTGCACAATTTTTTTGATGTGCCTTTGTATTCAATTCGCCAGAATTTTAATGAGGATTTTTGCATCTAGGTTCATCAGAGATATTGGTCTGTAGTTTTCTTTCTTTGAGGTGTCTTTGTCTGGTTTCAGAATCTGGGTGATGTTGGCCTCATAGAATGAATTTGGCAGAGCTTCCAGTTTTTCTATTTCCTGAATAACTTGAAAAGTATTGGTATTAATTCTTCTTTAAAGGTTTTGTAAAACTCTGCTGTATACCCATCCGTTCCTGGGCTTTTCTTGGTTGGTAGTCTTTTGATTGCTTCTTCTACTTCATCCATTGATATTGGTCAGTTTAAATTGTGTGTTTCCTCCTGACTCAGTCTGGTCAAATCATATGACTTAAGAAATTTATCGATGTCTTCACTATTTTCTATTTTATTGGAATACAGTTTTTCAAAATAATTTCTAATTTTCTTCTGTATTTATGTAGCATCTGTTGTGATATTGCCTTTTTCATCCCGTATGTTAGTAATTTGAGTTCTCTCTCTTCTTCTCTTCGTTAGCATGGCTAAGAGTCTGTCGATCTTATTTATCTTTTTGAAGAAGCACCTTTTAGTTTTGTTAATTTTTTCAATAGTTTCTTTTGTTTCAATTTCGCTATGATTTTAATTATTTCTTTCCTTCTGCTACATTTTCTGTTGTTTTGCTCTTCTTCTTCTAGGGCTTTGAGATGAAGTGTGAGCTCATTTGTTTGTTTGTTTGTTTTTCTATTTTGAGGAATGACCTCCAGGCGATGAATTTACCTCTTAAAACTTCTTTTCATTGTGTCCTATAGAATCTGATATGTTGTGTCTGTATTTTCATTTATCTCTAAGAATTTTTTGATTTCTTCCTTTATGTCTTCTGTAACCCATTGATCATTCACTAACATATTCTTCATTTTGCAGGTGATGTATGATTTTTCTTCCTTCTTTATCATTGGTTTCCAGGTTCATTCCATTATGATCACAAAAAATTCATGGTATTATCTCCACCCCTTTATATTTACTGAGGGTTGCCCTATGGCATAACATATGGTCTATTTTTGAGAAGGATCCATGTGCTGGTGAGAAAAAAGTATATCCACTTGATGATGGTTGATATATTCTATATATGTCAGTTAAGTATAGGGTATTGATTGTGATATTGAGTTCTATAGTTTCTTTATTCAACTTTTGTTTGGAGGATCTGTCCAATGGTGAGAGAGGTGAGTTGAAGTCACCCATAATTATTGTATTGTGGTCTATTTGATTCTTGAACTTGAGGATAAATTGTTTTATGAACGTCGCAGCACCATTATTTGCTGCGTGAATATTGATAATTGTTATGTCTTGTCGGTGAATGGTTTCTTTTAACAATATATAAAGTCCTTCCTTATCCCTTTGATTAAATTAGTCTTGAGGTCGATTTTATTCGATAGGAGGATGGCCACCCCTGCTTGCTTTCGAGGACCGTGTGCATGGTATAAATTTTCCCAATCTTTCACCTTCAGCCTGTGTATGTCTTTTCCATTCAGATGTGTCCCTTGGAGGCAACATATTGTTGGATTTTTTTTTTTTTATTTCAAGTTACAAGCCAATGTCACTTTATTCGAGAGTTTAAGCCATTATCATTTAGAGTTACTATTGATATATGGTTTGTACTGCCACCCATGTTTTTATATATATATTTTTTAATTAGTTTGATTCTCCATGATTTGCTTTTCCCCTTCCCTCTGTCATTACTGAGGCACTTCTCACTGATGGTTTTCGTTGTTGATTTTCATTTCTTCCTCGTGTAGTGTTTTGCTCAAGATGCTTTGCAATGCTGGTTATCTGGCTGAAATTCTTTTAGCTTTTGTTTATCATGAAATATTTTTATCTCATTGTCTTATCTTAAGCTTAATTTTGCTGGATACATAATTCTTGGTTGGCATCCATTGTCTTTCAGTGTTTGAAGTACGTTGTTCCAGGATCTTCTCACTTCCAGCGTCTATGATGAAAAATCCATTGTTAAACTTTTTGGTTTACCCCTGATTGTAATGATTGTAATCTGCCTCCTTTCTCTGGTAGCTTTTAATATTTTCTCTTTGTTCTGTATATTGGATATCTTTATAACAATGTGTCTTGGCATTGGTCTACTGTGATTTTGTGTGCTCGGTGTCCTGTAAGCATCTACAATTTGTTTATCCGTTTCCATTTTTATTTCTGGAAAGTTTTCTGTAATTATTTCATTCACCAGGTTTCTCATTCCCTTGGTTTTAATCTCTGTACCTTCCTCTATCCATATGACTCATTAGTTTGTTTTTTTTATGTTATCCCATATCTCTTGAATGTTTTCTCATAATTTTTTACAGCATTTCTTTGTTGGCTAGACTTTTTTCAAGATGATATATTTTGTCTTCATTATCTGACATTCTGTCTTCTACTTGCTCTACTCTATTAGTGATACTCTCAATTGAGTTTTTAATTTGGTTTATCATTTCCTTGATTTCTAGAATTATTGTTTGATTTTTCTAATAATCTCTATCTCCTGATAAAGATGCTTAATTTCTCATTTTATCTGTTTATGTAATTCATTTTCAATGCGTTTTATCACTGTTTGTTTTTGCTGTCTCGTATCCTCTTTAAGGTTCCATTCCATCTGTCTAAGGTATTACTTGAGTTCTTTATATGACCATTTTTCTGATGACTCTAGGTGCTCTTGAATATTTAGGCTGTCCTTCATTGTTCGTAATCCTTTTCTTCTTTGTTTTTATATGCTGCTCATGTTACTTCTTCTTCTGTTTGACTACTGAGTTACTGCTTACTCTTATAAATTCATTTGATGCTTGGGAGGAAAGATATTAGAAGGGAAGGGAGAAGTCACTAAAGAGAATGAGAGTAGGCAGGTAGAATTCAAGGAAGGGGGAATAAGAAAAATGAAAAGAAATGAAAAGACAAAAGAAAAAAATAGAAAATAAAGAAAGAAAGTTTTAAGTAATGATGATGATTAAAAAATTGAAAATTAAAATTTAAAATAATAATAATAATAAAATAAAAAAATTAAAAAATAAAAACATTTAAAAAAGTTAAAGAACAACAATAACAAAAATGAAAATGAAAGAAAAAAAAACAAATAAAAAAATAATAATAATACATGCAGTCCTAGAGTTCAAATAACTTCTCTTCCAGTAGGTGGAACTGTGCGCACTGGGCCAAGCTTCTCCTCTCAAAAAGTGAGAACCAATCACTGTGCAGCAGCTCTTCCTCCCAGACTGGGCGGGTCTCCAATTCTGAGTGCCTAGGGCTTTCTCTTGTGCTTCCTCAAGCCAGGCCCCACTCACCTGTGATGCTCACCACAATACTGGTTACAAACCAGGCCTCTGCTCCTGGTAGCCCTGTTTCCATGAACGCCTGGGCACACTCTCCTTGTTTGCCTTCCTCAGACAATAAGTTTGTAGAGCTTGGGGCTGAGAACCTCCAGCGAATTTGCTTGCCCTTCAGGAGCCATGGCCCCGGTAGGTGGTGTAAGAGACCTCAATTGTCAGCACTGGTGGGAGCGGTAGCAGGGAATTCCACGCCGCGAGTCCCGAGCCAATCTTGATTCCCTAGGCCTGGGTATCGCGCTCCTTGGAGAGCTGGGAGGGGCCATTACAGCAGAGGTGGGAAGGGCCCTTGAGGTTTCCCTGCGTTGTTGAGAGATATGGCAATGGGATTACACACTTGTCGCGCTGGTTTCAATGAAGTTATCTCCTCCGCCTGTGACGTCAGTTCTCTGCCATGGTGGTATCCCATTCAAATGGTGACCGTTCGTTCCCTTTGCTGGGTGACCAATGTAACAGGTTGGTCCTGACTATCTCTCCCAAGCCCCATTTCAATCCTGTGGCCACTGCCTATGAAGGCTCAGTTGGCTTTTAACTCTCAATTCAGAAAGCCCGACCAGTTATTTCAGCGGGAATGTTAGTGCTGAGTCACAAAAACCAGACGAATCTAAGCTTGAATGCAGCCAATCCGGGCTTTGTGTGTGTTCTGAGGGGCCCAGACTGTTCACCCCAGATTCACAACAGGTCAATATTGCCTAGTGATTCTGAGCAAACAGCATTTAGACAGTTTACGACTCCCTATGCCCGCGCAGCTGAAGAGATCAGAGACTTGATTTCTCCATGCCTGCCTTCATAATGGATCTCCTGTATTGCTACTTTTTAATATCTGTGCTTTTGCGTGTGTGTGTATATATATATGTATATGTATATATATATATATATATATATATATATATATATATATATATATATATATACTCTTTAGATTTTTCAAAATATGAAATATATGTGTCTTATTATGCACTCCCTAAATTCATTCATATTCATATCTGTGGATTTATAATCAACTTTCCACAAGATTATTTTCAGAAATAATCATCCACCTGAAATACATATTGTTTCCTAGTACTGAAAACTAAATTCAGTGAATGGTGCATACAAACCCTAATATTTCTACAGTTACTTAGCCAGTTTAAAATCAATGCAAGTTGATTTCTAGGGGACATGATGTGTATTTTGACTTTCATTTTTATTCAACACTTGTACGTTACTATGTCTTCAGTTTATGCAAATCATGGGATATATATTTCTGTCACAAATTAGAAAATTTATAGGCATTTGTTTCACGATCAATCACTTCCTGATTCAGAACACATGTATCCCTCCATGTTTCTTGACTGGTCTTTTCATGAGACTTCTTTCCAAACACATTATTTTTGTTTAACATCATCACGTATAAAGCAAAACTCAAACACCATTCTTCATAAACCATAATCCTAATATTACCATTAGATATATAACTGGTTGGAATGAATGATTGTATATCAATATAAGATTTCTTATATATTTTCACATATCAATTCAATCCATTATTTAAAGTGGAATCAGTTTCGTTATTTATTCATAGTATGGTCTATTCATGCATTATCTCTATATTAATAGACACAGGGTACACCTCTTTGTACCCCTAATACTAATGTATACGTCTTCAAAATATTGCCCCCAAAAATGGTGAAAGAAATACTCATGTCACCTGATCTACATATACATTTTATCACAGTAATATTCTGAACAAAAAAAAAAAACATAAAAATGTAACACTTATGATTGTACAAAAGCCTAAAAGGAAAGTGAACGTGGATAACTAATAACATCCATGTCCAGGTTGCCTAATGCTCTCAAATGTCATTCCCATTCGTGACGACATATTTGTTTTTTCCTATGATTATGTATTCAAACTCAACCCTGTTGAAAATGTCTAATCCTATCACTCACTTTATACTTTGCCTGATTTCGTAATGTCTCTATTGACACCTGCTTTCCTACACATTTTCCCCAGTTCATCATTGTGACTAACTCTTCACATGTGCTGACATTTACATTCACTCTCCCAATGAAACCCTATTGCTAAAGAAGCTTTTTATTCCAAATCATATACTCACTCTTCTTCCTAAACCTACTGACTATCTTCCTAATCCTACTGACTATTCCTTTTTGACTGGATGTTCTCTTCTACATTCAATCATCCAAGGTACAAGGTCCTATGCCACTGTATTTCGATTTAACTGAGACAATTGTACAGAACATAATTCAACACTAAGTATCCAAATCAAGGGCTCAATGCCCTTCTGGGCTTCAAATCCTTCTTAGATTCCCGTTTTCATACATATATTTCACCTATATATTCTTATAAATATTGCAGGTTCCCAATCTCATTATTCATCCTGCAGAATGATTCCTAACCCAAATCGAACATATTATTAACCCTAACCATACACTAACTTTGCAGGAGAGCAGGAACAGTGTGTGTATTAAACTACAGGAATCTAGGGGATGTTCACCTGCTGAGAAACTCAAATGTTCATGCAGAAGTGATCCCTGGTGAAGATGAAGGCAGCTATGAATTACCTCAGAAAACAAAAGTCATCTTCCATGGCAATCATCCTGGTCAGGATGAAGGGTTGTGTCTGAATCAATCTCTCTCTTCTTAATGTATAGAACATGGACCAAACCAGTCCTGTGTGGAAGCTGTTCCCGGGTGCTTACGGTTGATATAACATTCTAACTAGAGAAAGTGTCCCATGAAAATCAGGGCAGCCTCCACCTCATAGTATTTTGGAGGCAACTGTTAGGACAAAGTGGTTGCCAAGGCAGTGACATAATTCAGATCCTGAAGGAAGTGATCTCACCTCACTTCCTTGGTGATGGAACTCTCTGAACTTGAAATCCAGGAATCCAGGCACCCAGAGACAGTCTCTGTCCTAGTCCCAGTGGTCTGACATGTTTGGATTTACCAAGGACAGAGTCAATCTTTCTTGGTACCTACAGATGTGAGGAAGGCCAAATGCCAGGAAACCTCTGAAGAGGGGCTTTTCCTGAGAAGGCAGGTAGTGCCTCACCGCTGGCTCTTGAGAACTTCACAGAGTTGGCCAAGCAGACATGATCTGAGACAGGAGAGGTCATTTTGGAGGAACATAGTATGGCTCACTAGTCAGAGGATACTCCGGGGAGTCACAGACCTACTAGGGGGAAGGAGGTGCCTTTGTGGGTGTGGGTGTGAGTTTGTGGTTTTGTCTCATGTTCTGAGGATAGGTAGGAAAGGCGGTTTGTTTGGTATGGAGTGGAATATTTGTATTAAGTCCTTTGACAAGGCGAGTGTTCCTATGTGTGTGTGTATCCCACTGAGTCCATTGTTGTAGACATTAGAAAAGACAATGCATCAATGGATGTGTTCTGTCTAGTAGAAAGCTTCCCAGAATTCATCCTGCCCAATTCATGAGTGGACTCTGGCTTGCCTTATGGATGGGCAACACCTACAAGCTTCCTAATTTCCTGTTTTCTCTCTCAATTCTGGCGACTCTCCAGAATAGTATCATGGTTTTGTGTCCAAGATTTGTACCGCCTCCAAGATCTGTGACATTGTTATGTACTGGAAGCTGAAGGAAATGGCTAGCATCTCAGAAATCTCAGATATCTGTTGACCAGGAAAGTCTCAGTGGAGAAACCCTGCTTTGGTCCTTCTGCTTACCTATTGTTCTGTTGAATGTCAGGAAGTTTTTTGCCTCAAGCCACCACTTTGTGAAGCCTGAAGAAAAGAGTTTTCAAATGGAAATGAAAGGGCATCACCTGTGGCTCTTTGCTTAATTGCTTAGGATTGGGATATGTCTGAATCAGCCTGTTGGCCCTGTGTGAGGCTGTGGCTTAGATTCTCAGCACCTGATGGATCTAAAGATAGATCCCATGCGTGCATCCAAAACCAAAATGGCAAAAAGATCAGATATTGTTGATGAACTCTCTTGCCTTTCTCTGGTAGGTTCCTGATATTCATCAAGTGAGAATAGGGATCCTTTGGGTCAAATGAGTTCTTCAAAGCCCTGCAGAGGCTAGGCCATAGGTGCTTGATTTTTATGACTCCAATTCACTTAAAGAATCTAAACCCCAAAGCTAGAAGGCCTCAAGTTGGAGAATCCAAGCAATATTAAAGGCAGGCCTATTTGATCACTACTGGTTCACAGGAAGAGAGTCCAGGCCACCCTGACTTTAGGCAAATGAGGGGCAGGGAGCTTATTTTAGACACTGTCGTGGGCTGCGTCCCTTATGGAAACCTCCAGCCAGAGGATATGATGAGTGTCTATATGGAAGAAGATGAGGGCCATGTGAGAGTGTTTGGTTTTAATTGTGGACATATGTCTGGCGGTTGGAAGAGATCACTGGGTCCACCTAGGCTTGCACTCTGGTGTGATTCCCCTTAGAGACTGAGTTCTTTTACTGATCTCAGAGAATTATTGCCAGGAATTGTGTTGGAATTTTAGATGGCCATGCATGAGAGTTGTCCTTGGAAAGTGACATCTAGGCCCAAGGTGACTTTCCACAGAGCTCAGGGAATCTCAGCCAGGATATCACATGATATTATTCTTAAAGACTTGGCAGCCATATTTGAGAGTCAAAACACACATGGAACATACATTGTAGACCTCAATGGGCCTGGCTTAATCTGACTTTTGGGCACTTTTGGAAGCCTTGCCTGTAAGAATTCTCGAGAGTTTTCATTGAAATGAGCTTCCTCACCATTTAATGGTTTCTGAGTGAATTGAAATCCACAGTGCCTCCAACTTCATCCTTGAAAATTGGCTAGATCAATACCATGAAATTTTTGAAATTCCCATCACCGGGTAGCTCTGGAGAACATTTGAATGTCCTGTTGCTGATCATGAGTATACAAGACAGTGCCTTGATTGACTGGGTTTTATGAAAATGGTGTTTAACAGAGATGCCAGTAAGTTGGATCCTGCTGAGTAGTTGTACTAGAGTAGTGGATGGCAGGTGTGTAATAAAACATCTGTGGTGGGGGCATGTGAATCTGCCATTGGCTTCCAAATGGATTGTGACTGACATTTTGCAGCCAGTAGACCCTTATATGTATAAGCATATTGTTATATGGAGAGGTTTTAGGGCAATGTTCAGAATCAGGTTGCTATGGAAAATGGGGCAAACTATGTGGGATAGAAGCCTGGTTGGTGCATTCTCCTGACGAACCTGACCCACCACACTTGACAGAACTCACTTCAGCACTGTGTCCCAGTTGAACTCCTTGTATTTCATGAAGCAAATACCAAACTCCCAGTTCAGCAGCAAGAAATACCACGAATAGTGGAGGATGACCAAATGGAATTACAGTCCACAAGGGGAGACATTTAGACCCCAGTGGCCACAGGTTACCTACAAATAGAAAATTCAGCACTGCTGCCTCATGTTCATTGGAAAATAAGAATCCATGTCATCCAGATCACATAGATGATGACTCAGCTATGATGGTCTCACAACAAATGAAACTAATGCTCCTGACAACAGCATATATTTCATTGCCCAACCTCAGAGGCAGTTTCTCCACATGTTAGGCTGGCAGAACTTCATGTTTGTGGAGTTTTTACCCTGTCCCTTACTTTTGGAAACTCCTCTACCACCTGCAAATTTGTGAACTCCTAAGCATTTTTCATTCCACATATGTATTCACAGATTTTCTAACTCTTCTCCTCTAATTGTGTCTTATGTGGGGCGAAGGTAATGTCAAGGCATTGTGCTGAATGAGAGTGGGAATTTTTTGTGTAGCACATATTTGCATACACATTGGATACATTTTCCAATTTTCCATTCAAAATACTGAATCCCTGACACTAACACATACCCTACTAGACTTTGACTTCTAATTCTAATATGGTGGAGAAAAATAACCCAAACAGAATAGAAATACAAGAGGTTCACAGGAGGCATGGTGTATAGTTGGACTTGCCTTTCGTATGATAAATGGTAGGTGTTATAAATCTAGCGAATTTTAATTGAAATAGTTCTCCATGTGTTTTAAAAGTTAACAAATATGTGAATAACTGTCTCCCTTTCTCTGTAGCCTATTCATCACATGTATTTTCATATGCACATTTAGAATTCTACCTGGTATCACTCGTACATTTTGTGAGGTGGCTGGCTTGGCAGCTGCAAATTGTGAGAAGAGATCACTCCTACTAAACGCTGTTGGAACTGAAAATACAACATATGAGTGAGCTTCTTAGTTGAACAACATAAATCCATGTTCATTAAAATGAATATTTTTGGATCTGTGGATGATATATTATTTCATGTGAATTTCGATTGGCATACATAATGCTACTTTTTAATGTCTGTGAGTGTATATATATATATATATATATATATATATATATATATATATATATATATTCACTCTCCAGATTTTTCAAAATATGAAGTATATTTTTCTTATTATACACTCCCTAAATTCATTCATATTCATGTATGTGCATTTATAATCATGTTTTCACAAGAATATTCTCAGAAATATTCATCCACCTGAAATACATATTTGTTTCTTAGTACTGAAAACTAACTTCGGGGGATCATATGATGGTGGTGAAGGGAGTGCATCACCCCCATGTACCGCGTCACTGTGCGGGAGAATGACGAGTTATAACGGCTAAAATATATCTTGTTAGAAATTTCCAGCAAAATTGGGGTGCTCCAAAACCTAGTGGACATATTTCCATCTCATGAGGATCAGCTACGCGAGCTCAAACACGAGTGATTTGTCCGCATGGAGCGTCATGCTGCTTATTCAGGAAATCGGTCTGTGGCTAGAGTCTGCGGCGCGCACTGGGAAACGAAGAGATAGCAATGCAAATATACAGCGGTGTGGATTCTGTGGTCTCCTGCCAGGTATGCAATCACTGTGCTAAGTGCTGAATTCTTTGTTTGAGATGGGTAAGGATGCGGTCCAATTCGGTTCTCCACACCGGTCAGACCACAGAGGAAGCCAGCGGCCACTATCTTGGAGAGCTGATGTCACCATCCCTGTTTTTGACTGATCGAAGCTCATTCAGCTATAGAACAGGTAATTTCAGGATGCCATTCACCTTTGTGTTGCAGACAAATTACTCAGGCTATTTCAGAAAATTGAAAAAGAGGGAGATCTTCCAAATTCATTCTACGAGGCCAATATCACCCTGATTCCTACACCAGATAGACACTTCAAAGAAAGAAGACTAAAGACCGATATCTCTAATGAACCTAAATGCAAAAATCTTAAATTAAATTCTGGCAAATCAGATAAAAAAACATATCAAAAAAATGTGCACCATGATCAAGTAGGGTTCATCCCTGGGATGCAAGGAGGGTTCAATATACGAAAATCAATAAGTGTTATTCACCACATCAATAGACTTAAAAATAAAAACCATATTATCATCTAGATAGATGCAGAAAAAGCATTCGACAAAGTACAGCATCCCTTTATGTTCAAAACTCTCGAAAAACTAGGAATAACAGGAACATTCCTCAATATTGTAAAAACAATCTATGCTAAACCGCAGGCTAGCGTCATTCTGAATGGAGAAAAATTGAAGACATTCCCTCTAAAATCTGGAACAAGACAGGGATGCCTGCTCTCACCACTTTTGTTCAATATAGTTATCAAAAGACTGGCCAGAGCAATTAGACAGATGAAAGAAATTAAAGGCATATAAATAGGAAAAGAATAACTTAAATTATCACTATTGGAGATGACATGATTCTATACCTAGCAGACCCAAAAGGTTCTACAAAGAAACTAATAGAGCTAATAAATGAATTCAGCAAAGTGGCAGGATATAAAATCAACACGCATAAATCAAAGGCATTCCTGTATATCAGTGACAAATCCTCTGAAATGGAAATGAGGACAACCACTCCATTCACAATATCCTAAAAAAAAAAAATGGGAATCAACCTAACAAAAGAGGTGAAAGTCTTATACAATGAAAACTACAGAACCCTAAAGAGAGAAATAGAAGATCTTAGAAGATGTAAAAATATACCCTGTTCATGGATAGGCAGAACTAACATCATTAAAATGGCGATATTACCAAAAGTTCTCTATAGGTTTAATCCAATGCCAATCAAAATCCCAAAGGCATTTCTTGTAGAAATAGAGAAAGCAATCATGAAATTCATATGAAAAAATAAAAGACCCAGAATTGCAAAACAATGCTAAGCAGGAAGTGTGAATCAGGCCGTATAGCGATACCAGACTTCAAACTATACTACAGAGCAATAGTAACAAAAATAGCATGGTACTGGTACCAAAACAGGCAGGTGGACCAATGGTACAGAATAGAGGACACAGAAACCAATCAACAAAACTACAACTATCTTATATTTGATAAAGGAGCTAAAAGCATGCAATGGAGGAAGGATAGCATCTTCAACAAATGGTGTTGGTAAAACTGAAAATCCATATATAACAAAATGAAACTGAATCCCTTTTTCTCACCATGCACAAAAGTTAACTCAAAATGAATCAAGGACCTTGATATCAAATCAGAGACACACTGTCTGATAGAAGAAAAATTTGGTTACGATGTACATACTGTGGGGTTGGGCTCCAAATTCCTCAATAGGACACCTATAGTACAAGAGTTAATAACTAGAATCAACAAATGGGACTTACTCAACTAAAAAAGTTTTTTCTCAGCAAAAGAAACAATAAGAGGTAAATAGGGAGCCTACATACTGGAAAGAAATCTTTACTACTCACACTTCAGATAGAGTCCTAATATCCAGAGTATACAAAGAACTCAAAAAATTAGACAATAAGATAACAAATAACCCAATCAACAAATGGGCCAAGGACCTCAACAGACACTTCTCAGATGAGGACATACAATCAATCAACAAGTACATGAAAAAATGCTCACCATCTCCAGCAGTCAGAGAAAAGCAAATCAAAACCACCCTAAGATACCATCTCACTCCAGTAAGATTAGCAGCCATTATGAAGTCAAACAACAAGAAGTGCTGGCAAGGATGTGGGAAAAGAGGTACACTTGTACATTGCTGGTGGGACTGCAAATTGGTGCAGCCAATTTGGAAAGCAGTATGGAGATTTCTTGGAAAGCTTGGAATGGAACCACCATTTGACCCAGCTATTGCCCTTCTTGGTCTATTCACTAAAGACCTAAAAAGAGCATGCTACAGGGACACTGCTACATCGATGTTCATAGCAGCACAATTCACAACAGCAAGACTGTGGAACCAACTTAGATGCCCTTCAATAGAAAAATGGATAAAAGAAATGTGGCATTTATACACAATGGATTATTACTTTGCATTGAAAAATAAAAAATCATAGAATTTGCAGGGAAATGGATTGCATTAGACTAGATTATGCTAAGTGAAGCTACACAATTCCTATAAAACAAATGCCAAATGTCATCTTTGATATAAGGAGAGTAACTAAGAACAGATAGGGATGAAGAGCATGACAAGATGATTAACATTAAACAGGGATGAGAGGAGGAAGGGAGGGAGAAGGGAAATTGCATGGAATTGGAAGGAGACCCTCTGGGTTATACAAAATTACATACAAGAGGAATTGAGGGGAAAGGGAAAAATAATACAAGGGGGAGAAATTTATTACAGTAGAGGGAGTAGAGAGAGAAGTGGGGAGGGGCGGGAGGCCAGGGGGAATAGTAGAGGATACGAAAGGCAGCAGAATACAACAGACACTAGTATGGCAATATGTGAATCAATGGATGTGTAACTGATGTGATTCTGCAATCTGTATACAGGGTAAAAATGGGAGTTCATAACCCACTTGAATCAAAGTGTAAAATATGATATATCAAGAACTATGTAATGTTTTGAACAACCATAAATAAAAATAAAAAAAAAACTCTCTTTGGTGAATAATGCATGCAATTCTAATATTTCTACAGTAACTGACCCAGTTTAACATCAATGCAAGTAGATTCCTATTGGACATGATGTGTATTTTGACGTTCACTTTTATTCAACACTGGTACATTACTATTTCATCAGTTTATGCACATAACAGGATATATATTTCATTCACAATTTAGAAAATTTATAGGCACTTGTTTCACTTTCAATCACTTCCTGCTTCAGAACACATGAATTCCTCCATATTTCTTGATTGGTCTTTTTATGAGACTTTTTTCCAAACATATTATTTTCGATTTCCATAATCACTTTTGAAACAAAACTCACACACACTTCATGATAAACAATAACCCTAAGATTACCATTAGATATATAACTGGTTGGAGTGAATGATTGTATGTCAATATATGATTTCCTATATATTTTCAGATATCAATTCAATCCATTATTTAAAGTGGAACCAGTTATAATATTTATTCACAGTATGGTCTATTCATGCATTATCTCTATATTCAAAGACACAGGGTACACCACTTTGTACCCCCAATACTAATTTATATGTCTTCAAATATTGCTCCCAGTAATGGTGGAAGAAATACTCATGTCATATGATCTACGTACATATTTGATCACAATATTTTTCTGGGCACAAAATGCAAAGATCACACTTATGATTGTACCAAATCCTAAATGGAAAGTGAACATGGATTACTAAAACGATAAATGTCCAGGTTGCCTAATGCTTTCAAATGTCATTCCTATTGGTGATGACATATTTGTTTCTTCCTAAGATTATGTATTCAATCTCAACCCTATTGAAAATGTCTAATCCTATCACTCACTGTATAATTGCCTCATTTCATAATGTCTGTATTGATATTTTCCTTTTTACATATTTTCCCCAGTTCATCATGTGACTGACTCTTCACATGTGCTGAAATTTACATTCACTCTATAACAAAAACCCTATTGCTACAGAACTTTTGCCCCAAATCCTATACTCACTCTATTTCCTAAAGATACTGACTACCTTCCTAATCCCACCGACTATCTCAATTTGAGTGGATGTTCTCTTCTAAAATCAATCATCCAAGGTGTAAGGTCCTATGCCATTTGATTATCGATTTATCTGAGACATCTGTGCAGAACGTAATTATAAGCCTAATGCCCTTCTGGGCTTCAAATCTTACCTAGATTTCTGTTTCCATACTTATATTTCACCTCTATAATCTTATAAATATCGCAGGTTCCCAATACTATTAATCATCCTTCGCAATGATTCATAACCCAAATCGAACATGTTATTAACCCTAACCATACACTCTTACCTTAATCTAACTTTGCAGAAGAGCAGGGACAGAGTTCGTCTTACAATACAGGAATGTAGGGTATCTTCCTCCTGCTGAGAACCTCAAATGTCCATGCAGACTTGATCCCTGGAGAAGATGTAGGCAGCTATGAAGGACCTGAGAGAGCAAATGTCATCTTCCATCGCAAACAACCTTCCCAGGATGAAGGGTTGTGTCTGAATAAGCCTCTCTCTTGTTAATGTAGAGAAGATAGACCAAACCAGGCATGTGTGGAGAGCTATTCCGGGGTCCCTATTGTTGATATACCATTCTAACTTGTAAAAGTGTCACAGGAAGAAAGGGCAGCCTCCATCTCATAGGAGTATTGTAAGCAACAGTTAGGACAAAGTGGTTGCCAAGGCAATGACCTCAAAGAATTCCTGAAGGAAGTAATCTCACCTCACTTCCTTGGTGATGGAACTCTCTGAACTTGGAATCCGGGAAGCCAGGCACCCAGAGCCAGTCTCAGTCCCAGTCCCAGTGGTCGTATTTTTTGGATTTACCAAGGACAGAGTCAGTCTTTCTTGGTACCTACTGAGGTGAGGATGAACAAATGTCAGGAAAGCTCTAAAGAGGGGCCTTTCCTGAGAAAGCAGGTAGTGGCTCACCGCTGGCTAGTGACAACTTCACAGATTTGGCCAAGGAGACCATATGTGACACAGGACAGGCGATTTCATCAGAACATAGTTTGGCCTACCAGTCAGAGGACACTCCCAATAGTCACAGACCTACTTGGGGGAAGGAGCTTCCTTTGTGTGTGTGGGTGTGGGTTTGAGATTTTGTCTCATGTTCTGAGAATAGGTAGGAAAGGCGGTTTGTTTGGTTTGGAGTGAACTGTTTCTGGTAAGTCGTTTGACAAGGCCAGTGTTTCTTTGTCTGTGTATCCCACTGTGTCCGTGGTTTTAGATATTAGAAAAGAGAATGAATCATTGGATGTGTCCTGTCTAGACTCAACTTGCACAATTTATGAATGGACTGCGGCTTGACTTATGGGTGGACAACTCCAACAACCTTCCTAAGTTCCGGTTTTCTTCCTGAATTCTGGCCACTCTCCAGAATAGGCTCATGGTTTTGTGTCCAAAATATGTACCACCTCCAAGCTCTGTGACATGGCCATGTACTGGATAGCTGAAAGAAATGGGAGCATCTCAGAAAACTCAGATATCAGTTTGACCAGGAAATTCTAAGTGAAGAAACCCTGCTTTGGGCCTTTTGCTCATCAATTGTTCTGTTGCCCTGAATGTCAGGAAGGCCTTTGCCTCAGGCCACACCATTGTAGAGCCTAAAGAAACAGTTTTCAAATGGAAATGAAAGGGCATCACCTGTGGCTCTTTGCTTAATTGCTTTGGAAAGGGATGTGTCTGAATCAGTCTTTTGGCCCTGTGTGAGACTGTGGCTTAGATTCTCAGCACCTGATGGATCTAAAGAAGGATCCCATGTGTGCATCCAAAACGAAAATGGACAAAAGAGCAGTCAGTGTGGATGAAGTCTCTCGCCTTCCTCTGTAAGTGTCCTGTTCTCCATCATGTGAGAAAAGTGATCATTTGGTTCAAATGTGTTCCTCAAAACCCTGCAGAGGCTAGCCCATAAGTGCTTGGTTTTTCTCGAGACTCCAATTCACATAAAGAATCTAAAACACACAGTAAGTAGGCCTCAAATTGGAGAAGCAGTGCCATATTAATGGCAGGCCTATTTGATCACTCTTGGTTCACTGGAAGGATGTCCTGGCCACCCTGATTTTAGGCAAAAGAGGGACAAGGGAGGTTATATTGGACACTGTCTTGGGCTGCACCCCTCATGGAAACCTCCAGCCAGAGGTTATGATGGTTGTGTAAATGGAAGAAGATGTGTGCCATGTGGAAGTGTTTTGGATTTAATTGTGGATATTTGTGTGACAGTTGGAAGACATAACAAGGTCTACCTGGGCTTGAACTCTGGTGTGATTCCCCTTATAGACTGAGTTCAGGAACTGATCTCAGAGAAGTATTGCCATGTATTGTGTTGTGATTTAAGAGGCCATGTATGAGAGTCACTCTTGGAAACTGAGATCTAGCCCCAGAGTGGCTTTCCACAGAGCTCTGGGAATTTCAGCCAAGATATCACATGATTTCATTCGAAAGACTTGGCAGCCATAGTTGAGAGTGAAAACACACATGGACCTCATATTGTAGACCTCAATGGGCCTGGCTTAATGTGACCTTTTGGCCATTCTTTGGGAAGCCTTGCCTGTGAGGGTTCTCCAGAGCTTTCATTGAAATAATCTTGCTCACCATTTACTGGTTCCTGAATGAATTGAAACCCACAGTGCCTCCAACTTCATCCTTGAAAAATGTCTAAATATATACCATGAAATTTTTGAAATTCCCATGACCAGGTGGCACTGGAGAACCTTTGGATGTCCTGTTGCTGATCATGGATGTACCAGACAGTGCCTTGCTTGACTGGGTTTCATGAAAATGGTGTAGAACAGAGGTGCCAGAAAGTTGCAGCCTGCTGAGAAGTGGGCCTAGAGATTTGGTGGGCAGGAGTGTGATAAAACATCTCTGTTGGAGCAATGTGGATCTTCCATTGGCTTCCAAATGGCTTGTGGATTACATGAAGCAGCCAGCAGACCCTTGTAATTAAAGGCATCTTGTTATATGAAGAGGATTCAGGGCAATGTTCAGAATCAGGTTGCTATGGACAAGGATGCAATGTGGCAAGCTTTGAGGGATAGAAGCGTGGTTGGTGCGTTCTTCTGCAGACTCTTAACCACCGCACATGGCAGAACTCCCTCCAGCACTGTGTCTCAGTTGAACTCCTTGAATTTCATGAAGCAAATACCAAACTCCCAGTTCAGCAGCAAAAACCCCACAAAAAGTGGAGGAGGACCAAATGGCTTCACAGTCCAACGGGGAGACACTTAGTCCCCAGAGGCCACAGTTTACCTAAAAAGAAGAAAATCAACACTGCTACCTCATGTTCATTGGAAAATAAGATAAAATGTCCTCCACGTCACATAGAGGCAGACCCAGCTTTGATGGTCTCACTACAAATGAAGCCAATTCTCCTAACAACAACATAATTTTCACGTTCCCAAACTCAGAGGCAGTTGCTCTAAAAGTTTTTAGGCCAGCAGAGCTCCATGTTTGTGGAGTGTTTACCCTGTCCCTTACTTTTGGAAACTCCTCTACAACCTCCAAGGTTGTGAACTCCTGAGCATTTTCCATTCCAGATATGTATTCACTGATTTTCTATCTATTCTCCTCTAACTGTGTCTTACTTGGGGTGAAGGTAATTTCAAGGCATTGTTCTGGATGAGAGGGGAGGATATTTGTGCAGCATATATTTGCATACAAATTGGATTCAATTTCCAATTTTCCTTTTGAAATACTGAATCCCTGACACTAACCCATACCTATTAGACTCAGACAACTCATCCTAATATGATAGAGAAAAATAACACAAACCTATAGAAATACAAGCAGTTCATTGGAGGCATGTTGTATAGTTGGACTTGCATTTTGCATTATACAAGGTAGGAGTTATAAATCTGGTCAATGTTTAATAGAAAAAGATCTCCATGTGTTTTTAAAGTTAACAAATATGAGAATTCATGTTTCCCTTTCTCTTTAGCCTATTCACACTTATATATTTATATGCATATATAGAATCCTACCAGGTATCACATGTACATCTTTGTGAGGTGGCTGACTTGGCAGATACAAATTGTGAGAAGAGATCACTCCTCCTAAACGCTGTTGGAACTGAAAATTCAACCTATAGGGAGCGTCCTAGTAGAACAACATTATACATAAACTCATGTTCAGTAAAATAAACATTTTTGCATCTGTGGATGATATATATTTACTGATGAATTTCGATTAGCATTTATATTGCTACTTTTTAATGTCTGTGAGTGTTTTTTATTTGTGTGTGTGTGTGTGTGTGTATACACTCTCCAGATTTTTCAAAATATGAAATATATGTGTCTAATATACACTCTCTAAATTCATTCATGTTCATGTATGTAGATTTTTAATCAACATTTCACAAGATTATTCTCAGAAATATTCATCCACCTGAAATACATATTTGTTTCCTAGTACTGAAAACTAACTTCAGGGAATGATGCATACAAATCCTAATTATTCTACAGTAACTGACACAGTCTAACATCAATGCAAGTAGATTCCTATGGGACATGATATGTAATTCTTTATTCATTTGTATTCGACACTGGTACATTATTATTTCTTCAGTTTTTGCACATCATAGGATATACATTTCATCCACAAGTTCACAAATTAATATGCATTTGTTTCAACTTTCACCACTTCTTGCTTCAGAACACATGTATTGTCAGGGTTTCTTGACTGGTCTTTTCATGAGACTTCTTTCCAAACACATTATTTTGAATTTCCATAATCATTTTGAAGCAAAACTCACACACTCTTCATGATAAACCAAAACACAAATATTTCCATTACATATATACCTGGTTGGAATGAATGATTGTATATCAATATACGATTTCCTTTAATTTTTCAGATATTAGATCAATTCATTTTTTAAAGTTGAAAAAAGTTATATTATTTATTCACATTAGGGTCTATTCATGCTTTATCTCTATATTCATAGACACAGGGTACACCTCTTTGTACCCCCGATTATAATTTTACATCTTCAATATATTGCTCGCAGAAATGGTGGAAGACATACTCATGTCACCTGATGTACATATACATTTAATCAAAGTAATATTCTGGACAAAAAAAATGTAAAGGTCACATTTATGATTGTACCAAAGCCTAAATGTAAAGTGTACATGGATTACTAAAAACATCCATGTCCAGGTTGCCTAATGCTGTCAATTGTCAATCCTATTGGTGACTACATATTTGTTTCTTCCTAATTTATATATTCAAACTCAACCCTGTTGAAAATGTCTAATCCTATCACTCACTTTATACTTTGCCTGATTTCATAATGTTTCTATTGATATCTGCTTTTTTACATATTTTCCCAAGTTGATCCTAGTGACTGACACTTCATATGTGCTGACATTTACATTCACTCTATAATCGAAACCCTATTGCTAAAGAACTTTTGGTCCAAATCCTTTAATCACTCTTCTTTCTAAACCTACCGACTATCTTCCTAATCCTACCGACTATCCCTTTTTGATTGGATGTTCTCTTCTACATTCAATCATCCAATGTAAAAGGTCCTATGCCATTGTATATCGAATTATCTGAGACAACTTTGCAGAGCATAATTCAAAGCTAAGTATCCCAATCAAGGGAAAAACCCTTCTGGGCTTCAAATCATGCCTAGATTTCTGTTTTCATACTTATATTTCACCAGATCTTAGAGAAGACGGACCATTTCAGGGGAACATAGTATGGCCCACCTGTCAGAGGACAATCTGGATAGTCACAGACCTAATTGGGGGAAGGAGGTGCCTTTGTGGGAGTGGGTATGGGTTTATTGTTTTGTCTCATGTTCTGAGAATAGATGGGAAAGGCGGTTAGTTTGGTTTGGAGTGGACAGTTTCTAGTAAGTCATTTGACAAGGCAAGTGTTTCTATGTCTGTGTATCCCACTGTGTCCGTTGTTGTAGATATTGGAAAAGAGAATGCATTAATGGATGTGTACTGTCTAGTGTAAATCTTCCCATAATTCAACCTGCCCAATATATGAATGGAGTGCAGCTTGTCTTTTTGATGTGCAACACCTGCTATCTTTCTAAGTTGCTGTTTTCTTCCTGAATTCTGGCCACTATCCAGAATAGGCTCATGGATTTGTGTCCAAAATATGTACCACCTCCAAACTCTGTGACATGGCCATGTACTGGATAGCTGAAGAGAATGGCGAGCATCTCAGAAAATGCAGATATCAGTGTGACCAGGAAAGTCTCAGTGGAGAAACCCTGCTTTGGGCCTTTTGCTTACTTATTGTTGTTTTGCACTGAATGTCAGGAAGTTCTTTGCCTCAATCCACCACTTTGTGAAGCCTGAAGTAAACAGTTTTCAAATGGAAATGAATGTCATCACCTGTGGCTCTTTGCTTAATTGCTTTGGGAAGGTATGTGTCTGAATTAGTCTCTTGGCCATGTTTGTGTCTATGACTTAGATTCTCAGCACCTGATGGATCTAAAGAATGGTCCCATGTGTGCGTCCAAAGCCATAATGGCAAAAAAAAAATCATTCATTATGGATGAAGTCTCTTGCCTTCCTCTGTTAATTTCCTGAACTCCATCAAGTGAGAATAGGGATTCTTTGGGTCAAATGAGTTCTTCAATTCCCTGCAGAGGTGCTTGGGTTTTCGCATAACTCCAAATCACATAAAGAATTGATACCTGAAATCAGTAGGCGTCAAATTGGAGAAACACAGAAGTATTAACGGCAGGCTTATTTGATCACTCCTCGTTCACAGAAACGGTGTCCAGGCCACCCTGACTTTAGGCAAATGAGGGGCAAGCGAGCTGATTTTGGACACTGTCTTGGCTTTTCTCATGACTCCAATTCACATAAAGAATCTAGACCCCACAGTCAGAGAGCCTCAAATTGGATAAGTGGAGCAGTATTAAGGGCAGGCCTATTTGATCACTCCTGATTCACAGGAAGGGTGCCCAGGCCACCCTGAAGTTAGGCAAAAGAGGTGCAAGAAGCTTATTTTGGACATTCTCTTGGGCTGCACAACTCATGGAAAACTCCAGGAAGAGGTTATGATTAGTGTCTATATGGAAGAAGAATAGGGCCATGAGGGAGTATTTTGGTTTTAATTGTTTTCATTTGAGTCGCGGTTGGAAGAGTTGTCTGGGTCCACCTGGACTTGAACTCTGGTGTGATTCTCCTTATAGACTGAGTTCTGGAACTGACCTGAGAGAAGTATTGCCATGAATTGTGTTGGGATTTTAGGAGGCCAGGCATGAAGTTGCCATTGGAACCTGAGATCTAGGCACAGGTTGGCTTTCCACAGAACACTGCGAATCTCAGCCAGGATATTACATGATTTTATTCTGAAAGACTTGGCATGCATTATTGAGATTCAAAACACACATGGACCTCGCTTTATAGACCTCAATTGGCCTCGCTTCATGTGACTTTTTGGCCACTCTTTGGGTAGCCTTGCCTGTGAGAGTGCTCCAGAGCTTTCCCTGAAATTAGCTTTCTAACCCTTTAATGGTTCCTGAATGAATTGCAAACCACAGTGCCTCCAACTTCATCCGTGAAAAATTGCTAGATAATTACCATGAAATTTTTAAAATTCCCATGACCAGATGTCACTGGAGGACCTTTGATGTCCTGTTGATGATCATGAATATACCAGACAGGGCCTTGATTGACTGGGTTTCAGGAAAATGGTGTAGAACAGAGATGCTGGTAAGTAGAAGCCTAGTGAGTAGTGGGCCTAGAGAAGTGTTACGCAAGTGAGTGATAAAACATCTGTGGTGGGGCCATGTGGATCTTCCACTGGCTTCCAAATGGCTTGAGACTGACATGGTGCAGCCATCAGACCCATATACGTAAAGGCATATTTTTATATGGAGAGGTTTTAGGGCAATGTTCAGAATCATGTTGCTATTGTCAAGGGGGCAAGCTACGTGGGATAGAACCCTGGTTGGTGCATTCTCCTGGAGACCCTGCACACCACAGCTGACAGAACTCCCTTCAGCACTGTTTCCCATTTGAACTCGTTGTATTTAATGAAGCAAATTCCAAACTCCCAGTGCAGCAGCAAGAAACACCACGATAATTGGAGGATGACCAAGTTGTTTCACAGTCCACACAGGGAGACACTTAGCCCTCAGTGGCCACAGTTTACCTACAAAGAGAGAATTCAGCACTGCTGCCTCATTTTTATTGAAAAATAAATAACCATGTCCTCCAGGTCACATAGATGCAGATCGAGCTTTGATTGTCTCACTACAAATAAAGCTAAAGCTCCTGAAAACAACATATATTTTAAGTGCCCAACCTTAAAGGCAGATTCTCAAAAAGTCTTTAGGCCAGCAGAGCTCCATATTTGTGGAGTGTTTACCCTGTCCCTTACTTTTGGAAACTCCTCTACCGCCTCCAAAGATGTGAAATCTGGAGCATTTTCCATTCCTGATAGGTATTCACAGATTTTCTAACTCTTCTCTTCTAATTGTGTCTTACTTGGGGCGAAGGTAATGTCAAGGCATTGTTCTGGAGGAGAGTGGGAAGAATTTTCTGTAGCATATATTTGCATAAACATTGGATTCAGTTTTCTATTTTCCATTCAAAATACTGAATCCCTGACTCTAACCCATACCCGACCAGACTCTGACTACTAATTCTAATATGATGGAGAAAAATAACCCAAACAGAATCGAAATACAAGCAGTTCAGAGTAGGCCTGGTGTATTGTTGTACTTTTCTTTTGCATGATACAGAGTTGGAGTTATGAATCTAGTCAATTTATTGTAGAAATAGTTGTCCATGTATTTTTAAGGTTAACAAATATGTGAATTCCTGTCTCCCTTTCTCTGTATTCTTATATGCACATATAGATTCCTCCCTGGTACCACACGTACATTCTTGTGAGGTGGCTGACTTGGCAGATACAAATTGTTAGAAGAGATCACTCCTACTAAACTTGTTGGAATTGGATATTCAACCTATGGTTGAGCTTGCTAGTTGAACAGCATTATACATAAATCCATGTTCAGTAAAATTAATATTTTTAGATCTGTGGATGATATATATTTTATAATGAATTTTGATTGACATATATTTTGCTACTTTTTTGTCTGTGTGTGCTTTATATATATATATATATATATATATATATATATATATATATATATATACACTCTCCAGATTTTTCAAAATATGAAATATATGTGTCTTATATACACTCCCTAAATTCATTCATGTTTATTATGTGGATTTATAATCAACTTTTCACAAGATTATTCTGAGAAATATTCATCCACCTGAAATTTGCCTAATGCTCTCAAATGTCAATCCTAATTGTGACTACATATTTGTTTCTTCCTAAGATTATATATTTAAACTCAACCCTGTTCAAAATATCTAATCCTATCACTCACTTTATACTTTGCCTGATTTTGTAATGTCTCTATTGATATCTGCTTTCCTACATATTTTCCCCAGTTCATCATTGTGACTGACTCTTCACCTGTGCTGACATTTACATTCACTCTCTAATCGAAACCCTATTGCTAAAGAAATTTTTTTCCAATTCCTATACTCACACTTCTTCATAAAAGTACTGACTATCTTCCTAATGCTACAGACTATCGTTTTTGACTGAATGTTCTCTTCTACATTCAATCATCCAAGTAAATTTGGGGCGAGCTTCAGAGGAGGAGACCACCAACAGACTATCTCTTGCAACATCAAAGGGTTTTTTGGGTGTCCAGCATGCTGGGGCTCAGAGATCACTTGAATAGAGCAGATAGCCCTGAGAATAGCTTAAATAGAGCTTATATACTTTCCCTGGAGAGGGCAGGGAGGGAATTTTATTGATGGGTCAGGGTGAGAGGGTGGTTTGCATTCACCTGGGTGAGGGAGTACATTCTGCAGTTGGGCAGTTGTGGACAGAACATTCTGGGAACAAGATTTGCAAGCATTTCTCAAGATTTCAATAGTGTTTTGTTAAGCATACAGAAAAACAAGAAGTGACAAGTACCTATTTTATTAAACTTTAATTCCCCACTTCTTCTTCTGGCTACTTTTAATCATAAAAATGATCATTGGAGGGTGTCACATTCTATGTCTGCTAGTGGGGTATTACCATAAGTTTAACTCGTCCAATTTGAGCCTGGAGAAAAGAAATTACACGGTTGAGCAAACAGGATTTTATAGTTAGCAATAATATGAGGATTATTATTGGACCGGCCAGGGTTGATAAAAACGTAGTTAACCAGGAGGAGTGTGTGAACCAAGACTCAAGCCACCCTTTTTGGGCCTCTCTCTCTTGTTGATGCTCTTCAAGGTGTCTTTTAAATTTACTCATAGATTTTATTACAACTCCAGTATGGTCAGCATAAAAACAACATCCTTCCCTCAATGCAGCACAAAGGCCCCCTTCTCTAATGAAGAGGAGGTCCAACCCTCAACTGTTCTTTAAAACAACTTCAGAGAGAGAGGTTAAAGATTCATGCAAAGCTCTGATGGAGGTTTCTAATATCTTAGTTTTGCTCTATTGCTTCTTCTAATTGGGTCATTTGTTGTGTCCCATGGACAATGGCAGTGGTTCCTGTGCCCACCCGTGCAGCAACTCCTATTCCTAATAGGATGGCTAAAGTGAGGGATACAAGTTCCCAGTGGAACCGGTTGTATGCCCCCCCTATTTGATCTTCAAACGAACCTGCGTCATGATAGAGCTTTCTGGGAAACATCTGCAACATTTCAAAATAATCACATCTGTTGACCATTTCATGAAAACATAAACAATGTTTAAGTATATAGAATTATGCTGTTGTAGGGACAGACAAGGCAAGGCACCTAAGATAGCACTGAAGACAGGGAAACAGTCCTATATTGTTGCAACTGGATTCAGAGGGCATTGCTTCTGTTGTAATCAATTAGTCCCCTGAAACTCAAGTTTAGGTAGTTTCAGAATTGTGTACCCAACATATAAGGGATGGGGCTCAGAAGTTTACAGTCTGCAGAAGTTCAAAAAAGCAGTATATGTTTCTGATTTTTCCTCTGTTCTGGGCAAGTTAAATTTTCAAGGACACCTGGGAGGAGGAGAGCTTTTTATTCCCTTTCTTATTTTCCCCCTGCCAGCTGTTACAACGGAGCCCAGTTGGTAATTTCTTTATCTTAGAAATGTGGCCATTTCTGTGAAGCCCCAGCTGAAGGCCAGAGGACTTGTTCACATATTTTGTGAAAAACTAGTTAGGGGTTGTCTAGCTTAGAAGTACTGAGTTTTTTAGCCAGTGGCCAAGTATAACAGGGCAATACAAAAAGAGAAAGTTTATCTACATTGAACTCTTTATAGAAACTCTATGCTGAAAGTTCTAAAGTCAGCCATGGTGAAGACTTCTGGAGAAGGACATTTAAGACTTTTCTGTGGGCCTGGTACAGAGGGGGAATACGGGGAAGGTGGGGCTGAGAGAAGCTACGAGGATCTGAGAATGAGGAAAAAGAGAGATGTAAAAGAATAATTGGAAAGGTGTTTGGGAATTTCCTAGCAAAAAACTTGAGCAGTAGAACAGGTAGAGAAGAGCAGAAAACGGGAGTGAGTATCCCAAAATCCTGTGAGGGACTTTAAATTTTAGTAACCTGTTTTCAGTGATGACAAAGCAACTTTAATGGCCATTTATATTACATCTTGGATAAGGGTCTGAGAGCTCTCCTCAGCTCGTTTGAGCTTTGGGTTAGCTGGAAAGAGGACCTGGTGGGACCCGGTGTGGGCACTGACAGGAAGAGAGAGGAGTGAGTGGGTGGAGGGGTACCTCAGTACCTGCTACCTCACAAGCGGGCAATTGTCTGAGAACTGGTGGAGGTTTGGGATTCTGATCTAGTAATTGGAGGGGAGAAATCACGTTGCTGAGGTGGGAGTGACAGCAGAGAGTCTGGAGCAGAAGGCTGAGGATAAAAATCTATTGGAGAAGCATAGTTCAGGATGTGAGTTAAGGAGGGAAAGGGCTTC
The DNA here is from genome assembly GCF_048772815.1 of Callospermophilus lateralis. Lineage (NCBI taxonomy): Eukaryota > Metazoa > Chordata > Mammalia > Rodentia > Sciuridae > Callospermophilus > Callospermophilus lateralis. The sequence continues at coordinate 159,581 of NW_027513225.1, forward strand.
CACATAGGGGAATCTCCTTTCACCCTTTTGAGCACTTGCAGAAGTTAAAAAGGTCACGCAAAATTTGAGGATCTAGAGACCCCTCTGGGGGCCATCCTTTTTCTGTTGTCTACTTGGTAATATGGCCAATGCTGTGTACTGAATTTGATGAAGTATTGGGTTCCATCAGGCAGGATCTGTATGCTCACATCTCCATGACATACTGAAGAAGTCAGTTTTTCCCCCACACAGCCGTTACTGTTTGTGGCTTTGATAGTTTCCCGGGCAAACAAGTAATCTAGGATAGCCAACCTGCATCTGGCTCGCGTGTCCCTACATCCATAATGTTTGTTTCCATTGTCTATGGTACACAAGGGATTTAATGGTATTTTAGTGGGATTTTCTTCATCAGGGATATCCCAATAGAAAAAACCTATGGCCAGCTGACAAATGTCTGGGTGGAGAGATGGCCACCAGGTCCCTAAGGGGGATGTATGTGAGATCGATTATACACTTTTCCAGTAGGATTTGTGATCAGCCATCGCTGCTTAAAAGGCTGATGAGGGTTAGGACTACTTGTGGCCAAGGGGAGAGTATATAACCTTATCCACATGGCGAATACACAATTTGAAACTGTTACCAGTCTTTTCCAGTTTCCAGAAAGATTCTGGACAAGGAGCAGGCTTGAGATGAGAGGCATGGATCCAAGAAGTGATTCTGTATACCTTTACCACTGTAGGTGTTATAAGTAGCACCTGGTATGGTCCTTTACAGCTGGGTTCCAGGGATGACACCTGATGTCATCTTACATACATGAAGTCTCTTATTTGATATGGATGTGGAATCCCCTGGTACACAGTTTGTTACGCAGTGGGCAGCTATTTTCACAGGTATCACTGAGTTCTTTCAAGAGCTTTAAGTCTGTCAAGCAAGAGGGTGTGGAAAGGATCCTTAGGTCTTACAGTTGGGCTTAGGACCCTTACTGGACGAGGGCCACCATAGAGAACTTCTCAGGGGGTAAGGTTACTCAAAGAAACAGAAGGATTTTTTCTTGCATGAAACATTGCATAAGTCAGGAGCACAGTCCAATCTTTTATGCTGGTCTCTAAGCTTAATTTCGTTAAGGTCTCTTCAATGGTTCTATTCATTCTTTCTACTTGTCCTGAACTCTGGGGTCTATAAGCACAATATAACTTCCAATTAATCCCCAGGTTCCTGGCTAACCCCTGACTTACCTGGGCCATGAACATCGGTCCATTATCAGATCCTATTACCAGCTTAGCTTCCTCCAATGGTAGAGAGGCTTAGTCAGCAGCAGGGGAATCACTTAGAGTGTGTTGTGTGTTAGGGGACGAGGGCAGGGGATAAGGAGAGGAGGAAGAGTCCAGTAGAGTCAAATCTTGTGACTCAGGGAAAACAGAGGGTGGAGGAGGAGGAAGAGGTGAGGGTTTGAGAGATCATGTGGGAAGGAGTATGAGCAGAGGCATGGGCAAGGAAAGGCTTCACCCATGGAGGAGGAGATTTGCAGAGGTCCTGAAAAGTTAAGATATATGGCTGTTGATCAGGATGGCTATGTGGCCCTGGCTGAAAGACAATATCTCTGACTTTATAAATTAGTGGGAAGTAGAAAGATCTTTCTTGGGGCCATACGACTCCAAAGATGGGCCATTCTGAGGCACAGAGAGTCTGCCAGGTCCAGCGTTTTACTAAAAAAAGAAAGATTCTGAGCCCTTAAGCGGACTTTGGTTCAGTGATCAAGGGTCAGGGACAGAGACATTGAAGTGCTCTGTCCCATAATGAAAGGTACACAAACAGTAAAAGCAAAGACACATGACACAGATAAGACAAGACCATAAAGACAGGCAATGGACATCCAACACTGAGACCAGGAATGCGTAGCCGGCAAAACCCGATAGGATGGCAATACCGAATCTAAAAGAAAATATCACTGAGTCGATGAAGCAATTGTTCCTTGATTCTCCGAGTCCTCTTTGGGGTCCCCCAGGGAGGTGCCCTATGTCTCTGTGACACGTCTCTCAGCCACCGTTGGAGAGACCCCAGGCTCTTCATCGCCAGCAATTTTGCCAAGCCCTAACATGACACCTGAAACCAGAAAGAGGCGCCTTACTTGCTCCGAGAGGAGCCCGTTGGGGTCTCTCATCCGCCACTGCCGGAACTCGGTGGAACCTCAATATGTAAAGGTCAGGTGAGTGTTGGAGGAAGAGACTACCAAGAGACTGTCTCATGCAACAGCAAAGGGTTATTTTGCGTCCAGCTTGCTGGGGCTCACAGCTAACTTAAATAGATCAGAGAGCTCTGAGAACAGCTTATGCAGAGCTTACATACATTCCTTGGAGATGGAAGGGAGGGAAGTTTACTGATGTGTAAGGGTGAGTGGGTGGTTCGTGTGACACCGAGTGAGGCAGTACATTCTGCAGTTTGGCAGTTGGGAACAGTACATTCTAGAACAAGATTAGCAAACATTTCTCAAGATTTCAACAGTGTTTTTTTAAGCATACAGAAAAACAGGAAATAGCAAGTACCTATTTTATTAACCTTTCACTACCGACTATCCTTTTTTGACTGGATGTTCCTTCTACATTAATTCATGCAAAGTACAAGGTCCTATGCCATTGTATATCGATTTATCTGAGACATCTCTGCAGAACGTAATTCAATGCTGCGTATCCCAATCAAGGGCCCAATGCCCTTCTGGCCTTCAAATCATACTTAGATTTCTTTTTTCATACATATATTACACCTATATATTCTTATACACATAGCAGGTTCCCAATACCATTATTCATCCAGCACAATGATTTCTAACCCAAATCAAACATGTTTTTAACCATAATCATACACTATTCCCTCAATCTAACTTTATAGAACAGCAGGGAAAGAGTTGATTTTACAATACAGAAATGTAGGGAAACTTCCACCTGCTGATAACCTCAAAGGCCCATGCAGAAATGATCCCTGGAGAAGATGTAGGCAGCTATGAAGGACCTGAGAGACCAAAAGTCATCTTCCATGGCAAACAACCCAGTCAGGATAAAAGGTTGTGTCTGAATCAGATTCTCTTCTTAATGTAGAGAACATGGACCAAAACAGGCCTGTGTGGAGATCTATTCCTGGGTGCCTATGGTTGATATACCATTCTATCTTGTGAAAGTTTCACAGGAAGTAGGGGCAGCCTCAATCTCATGGGACCCTTGGAAGTAACAGTTAAGACAAAGTGGTTGCCAAGACAGGGACCTCATTCAGTTCAGGAAGGAAGTGACCTCACCTCACTTCCATGGTGATGGAACTCTCTGAACTTTGGATCCAGGAAGCCAGGCACCCATAGCCAGTCCAAGTCCCAGTCCCTATGGTCTCACTTGTTTGGATTTACTAAATGCAGTCAGTCTTTCTTGGTACCTTCAGACGTGAGAAGGCCAAATGCCAGGAAAGCTCGGAAGCGGGGCTTTTCTTGAGAAAGTCGTTAGTGGCTCACCGTTGGCTCCTGAGAAGTTCACAGAGTTTGCCAAGGAGACCAGATCTGAGACAGGACAGGCCATTTCGGGGGAACGTATTATGGCCTACAAGTCAGAGGACACTCCGGATAGTCAAAGACCTACTTAGGGGAAGGAGGTGCCTTTGTGGGTGTGGTTGTGGGTTTGTGGTTTTGTCTCATTTTCTGAGAATAGGTAGGACAGTCGGTTTGTTTCATTTGAAGTGGACTGTTTCTAGTAAGTCTTTTCACAGGGCGAGTGTTTCTATGTCTGTGTATTCCATTGTTTCCGTGGTTGTAGACATTAGAAAAGAGAATTCATCAATGGATGTGTCGTGTCTAGTAGAAAGCTTCTCAGCATTCATATTGCCCCGTTTATGAATGGACTGTAGCTTGCATTATCGATGAGCAACACCTGCTACCTTCCTAAGTTTCTATTTTTGTCCTGAATTCCGGCCAATTTCAAGAATAGGCCCATGGTTTTGTGTCCAAGATATGTACCACCTCCAAGCTCTGTGACATAGCCATGTACTGGATAGCTGTAGGTGATGGCGAGCATCTCAGAAAACTCAGATATCAGTGTGACGAGGACAGTCTCAGAGGAGAAACCCTGCTTTGGGCCTTTTGCTTACCTATTGTTCTGTTGCCCTGAATGTCAGGAAGTTCTTTGCATCTGGCCACCCCTTTGTGAAGCCTGAAGAAAACAGTTTTCAAATGGAAATGATTGGGCATACCTGTGGCTCTTTTCTTAAGTGCTTTGAAAAGGGATGTGACTGAATCAGCCCCCTGGCCCTGTGTGTGGCTGAGGCTTAGATTCTCAGCACCTGTGGATCTAAAGAAAGTTCCCATGTTTGCATCCAAAGGAAAAATGGCAGAAAGAGCAGCCATTGGGATGAAGTCTCTCGACTTCCTCTGTAAGGTTCCTGAACTCCATCAAGTGAAAATAGGGATCCTTTGGGTCAAATGAGTTCTTCAAAACCTGCAGAGGCTAGCCCATAGGTGCTTGGTTATTTCATGACTAAAATTCACATAAAGAATCTAAACCAAACAGTCAGTAGGCCTCAAATTGGAGAATTGGAGCGGTATTAATGGCAGGCCTATTTGATCACTCCTGGTTCACAGGATGGGTGTCCAGGCCACCTTTACTATAGGCAAATGAGAGTCAAAGGAGCTTATTTTGAACACTGTCTTGGTCTGCTCCCCTCATGGAAACCTCCAGCAAAATTATGATGAGTGTCAATATGAAAGAAGATGAGGGCCATATGGGAGTGTTCTTGTTTTAATTGTGGTAATTTGTGTGGTAGTTGGAAAAGATGACTCGGATCACCTGGGCTTGAACTCTGGTGTGATTCCCCTTAAAGAATGAGTTCTGGATCTGACCTCAGAGAAGTATTGTCGTGAGTTCTCTTGGGATTTTACTAGGCCACACGTGAGAATCGCCTTTGGAAATTGAGATCTAGGCCCAGGATGGCTTTCCACAGAGCTCGGGGATTCTGAGCCAGGATATCACATGATTTAATTCTTAAAGACTTGGCAGCCCTAGTTGAGAGTCCAAACACATATGGACCTCACATTGTACACCTCAATGTGTCTGGATTCATGTGACCTTTTGGCCAGTCTTTTGGAAGGCTTTTCTGTGAGTGTTCTCCAGAGCTTTCATTGAAATGAGCTTCCTCACCATTTAATGGTTCCTGAATTAATTGAAACCCACAGTGCCTCTAACTTCATTTTTGAAAAATGACTAGATTCATACCATAAAATTTTTGAAATTCCCATGACCAGGTGGCACTGGATAAACTTTGGATTTCCTGTTGCTGTTCATGAGTGTACCAAAGAGTGCCTTGATTGACTGGTTTTCGTGAAAATGGTGTAGAACAGAGATGCCAGTAATTTGGAGCCTAATGAGTAGTGGGCCTAGAGAAGTGGACTGTAGGTGTGTAAATAAATATTTTTGGTAGGACCACCTGGATCTTCCATTGGCTTCAAAAGACTTGCGACTGACATGGTGCAGGCAGGAGACCTTTATATGTAAAGGCATCTTGTCATATGGAGAGGTTTCAGGGCAATGTTCAGAATCAGGTTGCTATAGTCAAGGTGAAAGCTATGTAGGATAGAAGCCTGGTTCGTACATTCTCTTTGCGTCCCTGACCAACCACACATGACAGAACTCCCTCCAGCATTTTGTCCCAGTTGAACTCCTTGTATTTCGTGAAGCAAATACCAAACTCCCAGTGCAGCAGTAAGAAACACCCTGGAAAGTGGAGGATCACCAAATGGCTTCACAGTCCACACGGAAAGACACTTAGCTCCCAGTGGCCACAGTTTACCTACAAAGAGAGAATTCAGAACTGCTCCCTCATGTTCATTAGAAAATAAGGACCATGTGCTCCAGGTCATAGAGATGCAGACCCAGATTTCATGGTGTCACTACAAACGAAGCAAAATCTCCTAACAATTACATATATTTCTTGTTCCCAACCTCAGAGGAAGTTTCTCAATAAGTCTCAAGGCCAGCACAGCTCCATGTTTATGGATTGTTTACCCTTTCCCTTACTTTTGGAAACTGTTCTACCACCTCCAGTGTTGTGAACTCCTGAGCATTTTCCATTCCACATATATATTCAGATTTTCTAACTCCTCTCCTCTAATTGTGTCTTACTTTTAGCGATGGTTATGTCAAGGCATTGTTCTGGATGAGAGAGGGAAGATTTTTGTGTATCACATTTTTGCATACACATTAGATTCATTTTCCTTTTTTCCATTTGAAATACTGAATCCCTGACACTAACCCATACCCTACTAGACTCTGACTACTAATCCTAATATCATGGAGAGAAAGAAACCTAACCGAATAGAAATACAGGCCTTTCATAGGAAGCATGGTGTATACTTCTATTTGCCTTCTGCATTATCAAGAGTATGTTTTTTAAATCTAGTGAACTTTTCATTGTAATATTTCTCCATGATTTTTTAAAATTATCACATATATAAATTCCTGTCTCCCTTTCTCTGTATCCTATTCAGCACATGTATTTTTGTATACATATATATATAATATCCTACCTGGTATCACACGGACAATCTTGTGAGCTCCCTGATTTTGGAATATAAAATTGTGAGAACAGATGACTCTCCCTAAATAATGATGGGACTGAAAATTCAACTTATGGGTGAGCTTCCTAGTGAAAAACACTATACATAAATCCATGTTCAGTAAAATGAATATTTTTGGATATGTGGATGAATTATATTTCATGATGAATTTCGATTGGCATATATATTGCTAAATATTAATGTGTGTGTGTGTGTGTGTATGTATTTTTTTTAAATCTGGAAAAAAATATATATGTGTATATATATACATATATATATTATATATGTATATATATGTATATATATTATATATATATATATATATATGTATATATATTCTCCAGATTTTAAAAAAATATGAAAAATATGTGTCTTATTATACACTCCCTAAATTCATTTATATTCATGTATGTGGGTTCAAAATCCACTTTTTACAAGATTATTTTCAGCAATATTTATACACCTGTAATACATATTGGTTTCCTACTACTGAATACTAAGTTCAGTAGGTGGTGCATACAAATCCTAATATTTCTACAGTACCTGACCCAGTTTAACATCAATGCAAGTAGATTGCTATGGGACATGATGTGTATTTTGAAGTTCATTTTTACTCAACACTGGTACATTACTATTTTTTCAGTATATGGACATCATAGGATATATTTTTTCACCCACAACTTCACAAAATTATAGGCATTTGGTTCACTCTCATTTACTTACTACTTCAGAACACATGTATTCCTCCATGTTTCTTTACTGGTCTTTTCACTAGACTTCTTTCTAAACACATTATTTTTGATTCCATAATCATTTTTGAAGCAATACTCACTCTTCACGATAAACCGTAACCCTAATATTACCATTACATATATAACTGGTTGGAATGATTGTATATATATCAATATAAGATTTCCAATACATTTTCAGATGCAAACTCAATCCATTATTTAAAGTTGGAACCAGTTATATACTTTATTCACAATCTGGTCTATTCATGCAACATCTCAATAATGATCAACACAAGGTACACCTATTTGTATCACCAGTACTAATTTATAAGTTTCCAGAATATTACTCCCCATAATGGTGGAAGAAATACTCATGTCACCTTATCAACATATAAATTTTATCACGGTAGTATTCTGGACACAAAATGCAAAGGTCACACATATGATTGTACCAAAGCCTAAATGGAAAGTGACCATGGATTACTAAAAACATCCATGTCCAGGGTGCCTAATGCTCTCAAATGTCAATCCTATTGATTACTACATATTTGTTTTTTCCTAAGATTATATATTCAACCTCAAGCCTGTTGAAAATGTCTAATCCTATCACGCACTTTATACTTTGCCTGATTTCCTAATCTTTCTATTGATATCTGCTTTCCTACATATTTTTCCCTGTTCATCATTGTGACTTTCTCTTCAGATGTGCTGACATTTACATTCACTCTCTAACTGAAACCCTATTGCTAAAGAACTTTTGGTCCAACTCCTAGTCTCACTCTTCTTCCTAAACATACTGACTATCTTCCTAATCCTACAGACTATCCCTTTTTGACTGGATGTTCTCTTCTACATTCAATCATCCGAGGTACACGGTCCTATGCCATTGTATATCGATTTATCTGAGACCTCAGTGCAGAACATAATTCAAGCTCAGTATACCAATCAAGGTTCTGTTGCCCTGAATGTCAGGAAGGTCTTTGCCTCAGGCCACCCCTTTGTGAAGCCTGAAGAAAAAAATTTCAAATGGAAATAAATGGGCATCACCTGTGGCTCTTTGCTTAATTGCTTTGGAAAGGGATTTGTCTGAATCTGCCTCTTGGCCCTGTGTGAGGCTGTGGCTTCGATTCTCTGCACCTGATGGATCTAAAGAAAGATCCCATGTGTGCATTCAAAACCAAAATGGCAAAAAGAGCAGTCATTGTGGATGAGGATTCTTGCCTTTCTCTGTTAGGTTCCTGACCCCCTTCAAGTGAGATTAGGGATCCTCTTTGTCAAATGAATTCTTGAATGCTCTCCAGATGTGCTTGGATTTTCTCATGACTCCAAATCACATAAAAAATCTATACCTGACATTCAGTAAGCCTCAAATTATAGAAACAAAGCGGAATTAATGGCAGGCCTTTTTGATCACTCCTGGTTCACAGGAAGGGTGTCCAGGCCACCCTGACTTTAGGGAAATTAGAGGCAAGGGAGCTTATCCTGAAAACTGTCTTTAGTTGCAACCCTCATGGAAACTTCCATCCAGAACTTTTGATGAGGGTCTTTATGGACGAAGATGAGGGCCATGTGGTAGTTTTTTTGTTTTAATTGTGGTCATTTGTGTGGGGGTTGGAAGACATGACTTGGTCCACCTGGGCTTGAACTCTGGTGTGATTCCCCTTAGAGCCTGAGTTCTGGAACGTACCTCATAGAAGTATTGATATGAATTGTGTTGGTTTTTAGGAGGCCACGCATGATTGTCACCCTTTCAAACTGAGATCTAGGCCCAAGGTGGCTTTCCACAGAGCAATGGGAATCTCAGCCAGGAAATCACATGATTTTATTCTGAAAGACTTCGCAGCCATTGTTGGCCCTCGGAAGCAAGAAGGAGTGGCCATATTCATATCGAATAAAATCAACTTAAAACCTAAGTTAATCAAAAGTGATAAAGAAGGACACTATATACTGTTAAGAGGCAACATTCACCAACAAGACATAACAATTATCAATTTGTATGCACCAAACAATGGTGGTGCCAAGTCATAAAACAAACTCTCCTCAAGTTCAAGAGTCATATAGGCTATAGCACAATAATTACGGGTGACTTCAGCACACAACCCTCGCCATTGGACAGATCCTCTAGAGAAAATCTGAATTAAGAAACTATAGAACTCAATAGCACAATCAATAACCTAGACTTAACCAACATATATAGAATATATTAAACATCATAAAGTGGATACATGTTCTTCTCAGCAGCACATTGGTCCTACTCAAATATAGACCATATATTATGCCATATGGAAACTCTTAGTAAATATAAAAGTATGGAGATAATACCATGCACCATATCTGATCATAATGGAATGAAACTTGAAATTAATGATTGAAGAAGGAAGGAAAAATTCTACATCACATGGAAAATGAACAATATGTTACTGAATAATCAATGGGTTACAGAAGACATAAAGGAGGAGATAAAAAAATCTCTTAGATACAAATGAAAATACAGACACAACATACCAGATTCTGTGGGAAACAATGAAAGCAGTTTTAAGAGGGAAATTCATTTCTTGGAATTCTTTCCTCAAAAAAAGAAAAAAAAACAACAAATAAATGATCTCACACTACATCTCAAAAACCTAGAAAAAAAAGAGCAAAACAACAAATGTAGTAGAAGACAAGAAATAATTAAAATTAGAGGAGAAATCAACAAAATTGAAACACAAAAATTGAACAAATAAAAGTTGGTTCTTTGAAAATAAATTAAATCGACAGGCCCTTAGCCATGCTAATGAAGAGAAGCAGAGAGAGAACTCAAATTACTAACATATGGGATAAAAAAGGCAATATCACAACAGACACTACAGAAATACAGAAGATAATTCGAAAGTATTTTGAAACCCTATATTCCAATAAAACAGAAGATAATGAAGATATCGATAAATTTCTTATGTCATATGATCTGCCCAGATTGAGTCCGGAAGACACACAAAATTTAAATAGACCAATAACAAAGGAAGAAATAGAAGAAACCTTCAAAAGACTACCTACCAAAAAAAACCCTGGACCAGATGGTTATACAGCAGAGTTCTACAAAACGTTCAAAGATGAATTAATACCAATACTTTTCAAGCTATTTCAAAAAATAGAAAAAGAAGGAGTTCTTCCAAATTCATTCTATGAGGCCAACATCACCCTGATCCCAAAACCAGACAAAGACACTTCAAAGAAAGAAAACTACAGACCAATATCTCTAATAAACTTGGATGCAAAAATTCTCAATAAAATCCTGGCAAATCAAATACAAAAGCACATAAAAAAATTGTGCATCATGATCAAGAGGGATTCATCCCAGGGATGCAAGGCTGGTTCAATATACGGAAATCAATAAATACTATTCACCACATCAATAGACTTAAAGAGAAGAACCATATGATCATCTCGATAGATGCAGAAAAAGCATTCTACAAAGTACAGCATCCCTTTATGTTTAAAACTCTATAAAAACTAGGAATAACAGGAACTTACCTCAACATTGTAAAAGCTATATATGCTAAACCTCAGGCTAGCATCATTGTAAATGGAGAAAAACTGAAGGCATTCCCTTTAAAATCTGGAACAAGACAGGGATGCCATCTATCACCACTTCTATTCGATTTAGTTCTTGAAATACTAGCCAGAGCAATTAGACAGACAAAAGAAATTAAAGACTTAAAAATAGGAAAAGAAGAACTTAAATTATCGCTATTTTTGGATGACATGATAATATATTTAACAGACCCAAAAGGGTCTACTAGAGTTAGTAAATGAATTCAGCAAAGTGGCAGGATATAAAATCAACACGCATAAATCTAAGGCATTCCTGTATATCAGCAACAAAACTTCTGAAATTTAAATGAGGAAAACCACTCCTTTTACAGTATACTCAAAGAAAATAAAAAACTTGGGAATCAACCTAACCAAAGAGGTGAAAGATTTATGCAATGAAATCTACAGAACCCTAAAGAGAGAGATAGAAGAAGATGTTAGAGGATGGAAAAGTATGCCCTGTACATGGATAGGCAGAAATAACATCATCAAAATGGCGATATTACCCAAAGTTCTCTACAGGTTTAATGCGATGCCAATCAAAAACCCAATGGCATTTCTTGTAGAAATAAATAAAGTAATCATGAATTTCATATGGAAAAACAAAAGACCCAGAATAGCGAAAGCAATTCTAAGCAGGAAGTGTGAATCCAGAGTTCAAACTGTACTACAAAGCAATAGTAACAAAAACAGTGTGGTACTGGTATCAAAACAGGCAGATGGACCAATGGTACAGAATAGAGGACACAGAGACAAATCCACAAAATTACAACTTTCTTATATTTGAAAAAGGGCCTAAAAGCATGCAATGGAAGAAGGATAGCATATTCAACAAATGGTGCAGGGACAACTGGAAATTCATATGCAACAAAATGAAACTGAATCCCTTTCTCTCACAATGCACAAAAGTTAACTCAAAATGGATCAAGGAGCCAGATATAAAATCAGAGACACTGCGTCTGATAGAAGAAAAAGTTGGCTACAATGTACATACTGTGGGGTTGGGCTCCAAATTCCTTAATAGGAAACCCATAGCCCAAGAGTTAATAAAAAGAATAAACAAATGGGACTTACTTAATCTAAAGAGATCTTTCTCAGCAAGAGAAAAAATAAGAGAGGTAAATAGAGAGCCTACATCCTGGGAACAAATTTTTACCCCTTACACTTCAGATAGAGCCCTAATATCTAGAATAAAAAGAACTCAAAAAAAATTAAACAATGAGATAACAAATAACCCAATCAACAAATGGGCCAAGGATCTTAACAGACACTTCACAGAGGAGGACATACAATCAATCAACAAGTACATGAAAAAATGCTCACCATCTCTAGCAGTCAGAGAAATGCAATCAAAACCACCCTAAGATACCATCTCACTCCAGTAAGATTGGCAGCCATTATGACGTCGAACAACAATAAGTGTTGGTGAGGATGTGGGGTAAAGGGTACACTTGTACACTGCTTGTGGGACTGCAAATTGGTGAGTACAATATGGAAAGCAGTATGGAGATTCATGGGAAAGCTGGGAATGGAACCACCATTTGACCGAGATATCGCCCTTCTCAGACTCTTCCCTGAGGATGTTAATAGAGAGCAGTATAAGGATACTTCCACATCGATGATCATAGCGGCACAATTCACAATAGCTAGACTTTGGAACCAACCTAGATGCCCTTCAATAGACGAATGGATAATAAAAATGTGGCATCTATACACAATTGAGTATTACACAGCACTGAAAAATGACAAAATCATAGAATTTGCAGGGAAATGAATGGCATTAGAATAGATTATGCTAAGCGAATCTATCCAATCCTTAAAAAACAAATGCCAAATGTTTCCTTTTATATAGAGAGAGCAAATAAGAAGAGAACAGGGAGGAAGAACATGAGAAAAATATTAAAACTAAACAGAGATGAGTGGGGGGAGAGAAAGGGAGAGAGAAGGAAAAGCATATGGAAATGGTAGGAGACTACTCAATGTTACACAAAATTACATATAAGAGGTTGTGAGGCTAAAGAGGGGAAAACAAGGGAGAGAATTAAACAACAGCAGATGAGGTAGAGAGGGAAGATGGGAGGGGAGGGGGAATAGTAGGGGATAGGAAAGGTAGCAGAATACAACAATAACTAGTATGCTATTATGTAAAAACGTGAGTGTGTAACTGATGTGATTCTGCGATTTGTATTTGGGGTAAAAATGGGAGTTCATAACCCAATTGAGTCAAATGTATGAAAGATGATATATCATGAGTTTTATAATGTTTTGAACAACCAAAAATAAAAAGAATTGAATTTCCAATATTTGAGTCATTTAACAACTTTATTTTTTAATAAAATTGTCTTTTATTTGTTATCTTACTTGCTGGTATCTGCCTTTCAGTTTTAAAAAACTATGAGCTGTAGCCATTCATCCATGTAGTATGTAAAAGAAAATTTTGAGTGTCTCCATGTTACCAGATTGGCAAGGCATCAAGGTTTCCTTCACAAACAAGGTGAAGGCTTTGCCATTAGAAATTTAACATTCTGCAAAACAATTTTTTTAGCTTTCCAATTAAATTTCCAAAAAAATTTAGAAAAAGAAGAATATAATCCCCACAGTAAGAAGGCCTCAAAGTGGAGAAGTGGAGCATTTACGGCAGGCCTATTTGATCACTCCTGGTTCACAGGAAGCATGTCCAATCCACCCTGACGTTAGGCAAATGAGGGGCAAGGGAGCTTATTTTGGGCACTGGTTTGGCTGTGCCCCTCATGGAAAACTCCATCCACAGGTTATGATGTGTGTCTATATGGAAGAAGATGAGAACCATGTGGGAGTGTTTTGGTTTTAATTGTGGTCATTTGTGTGGTAGTTGGAAGAGATGACTGGGTCCACCTGGGCTTGAACTCTGATGTGATTCCCCTTAGAGAATGAGATTTGGAACTAACTTCAGAGAAGTATTGCCATGAATGTTGTTGGGATTTCAGGAGGCCACACATGAGAGTCGCCCTTGGAAACTGAGGTCTAGGCCCAGGGAGGCTTTCCAGAGAGCACTGGGAATCTCAGCTAGGATATCACAGGTTTTATTCTGAAAGACTTGGCAGCCATCGTTGAGAGTCAAAACACACATGACCTCACATTGTAGACCTCAATGGGCCTGGCTTCATGTGACAATTTGGCCACTCTTTGGGAAGCCTTGCCTGTGAGAGATCTCCAGATCCTTCATTAAAATGAGCTTCCTCAACATTTAATGGATCCTGAATGAATTGAAACCCACAGTACCAACAATTTCATCTGTGAAAAATAGTTAGATAAATACCATAAAATTTTAGAAATTCTCATGACCAGGTGGCACTGGAGAACCATTGGATGTCCTGTTGCTGATCATGAGTATACCAGACAGTGCCTTGATTGACTAGGTATCATGAAAATCGTGTAGAACAGAGATGCCAGTAAGTTGGAGCCTGCTGAGTAGTGGGCCTAGAGCAGTGGTGTGCAGGTGTGTGATAAAACATCTCTGGTGGGGCCATGTGGATCTGCCATTGACTTTCAAATGCCTTGAGACAGACACGGTGCAGCCAGCAAACCCTTCTATATAAAGGCATCTTGTTATATGGAGATTTTTCACGGCAATGTTTAGAATCAGGTTGCTATGGTCAAGGGGCAAGCTATGTGGGATAGAAGCTTAGTTGGTGCATTCTCATGCAGACACTGACCCACCACACGTGACAGAACTCCCTCCAGCACTGTGTCCCACTTGAACTCCTTGTATTTCGTGAAGCAAATACCAAACCCCCAGTGCAGCAGCAAGAAACAAAACGAAAAGTCGAGGATGACCAAATGGCTTCACAGTCCACATGGGGAGACACTTAGCCCCACTGGCCACAATTTAGCTACAAAGAGAGAATTTAGCACTGCTGCCTCATGGTCATTGGAAAATAAGAAACCATGTCCTCCTGGTCACATAGATGCAGACCTAGCTTTGATGGTCTCACTACATCGGAAGTTAAAGCTCCTGAAAACAACATATATTTCAAGTGCCCAAGCTCAGAGGCAATTTCTCAAGAAGTGATTAGGCCAGCAGATCTCCATGTTTGTGGAGTGTTTACCATGTCACTTACTTTTGGAAACTGCTCTATCAACTCCAAGGTTGTGAATTCCTGAGCATTTTCCATTCTAAATATATATTCACAGATTTTCTAACTCTTCTCCTCTAATTCTGACTTACTTGTGGCGAAGGGAATGTCAAGTCATTGTTCTGGATGAGAGAGAGAAGATTTTGTTTAGCACATATTTGCATAAACATTGGATTCATTTTACAATTTTCTGTTTGAAATACTGAATCCCTGACACTAACCCATACCCTACTAAACTCTGACTACTAATCCTAATATAATGGAGAAAAATAACCCAAACAGAATAGAAATACAAGCATTTCAGAGGAAGCATGGTGTATAGTTGGACTTACCTTTTGCATGATATAAGGTAGGAGTTATAAATCTAGTCAATTATTTGTTGAAATAATTCTCCATGTGTTTTTAAAGTTAAGAAATATGTGAATTCCTGTCTCCCTTTCTCTGTAGCCTATTAAGCAAATGTATTTTTATATGCACAAATAGAATCCTACCTGGTTTCACATGTACATTCTTGTGAGGTGGCTGAATTGGCAGATACAAATTGTGAGAAGAGATCACTCCTCCTAAACGCTGTTTTAACAGAAAATTCAACCCATGAGTGAGCTTCCTAGATGAACAACACTATACATATATTACTGTTCAGTAAAATGAATATTTTGGGATATGCGGATGAGTTATTTTTCATGATGAATTTCAGTTGGCATATATATTGCTACATTATAATGTGTGTGTGTTTGTGTGTCTATATATATATATATATATATATATATATATATATATATATATTCTCCAGATTTACCAAAATATGAAATATATGTGTCTTCTTATACACCGCCTGAATTCATTCATATTCATATATGTGGATTTATAATCAACTTTTAACAAGTTTATTCTCAGAAATATACATCCACTGAAATACATATTTGTTTCCTAGTACTGAAAACTAACTTCAGGGAAGGGTGCTTACAAATCGTAATATTTCTACAGTAACTGACCAAGTTTAACATCAATGCAAGTAGATTCCTATTGGATGTGATGTGTTTATTAAAGTTCATTTTTATTCAAACCTTGTACGTTATTATTTCTTCAGTTTATAGACATCATAAAATATATCCTTTCATTCACAAATTCACAAATTTATAAACATTTGGTTCACTTTCAATCACTTCCTCCTTCAGAACACTTATATTTCTCCATGTTTCTTGACTCGTCTTTTCACTAGACTTCTTTCTAAACACATTATTTTCGATTCCATAATCATTTTTGAAGCAAACTCATTCACTATTCATGATAAACGGTAACCCTAAGATAACCATTAGATATGTAAGTGGTTGGAATGAATGTATGTATATCAATAAATGATTTCTTCTATTTTTTCAGATATCAATACAATCCATTATTTAAATTTGGAACCAGTCATATAATTTATTCACATTATGGTCTATTAATGCATCATCTCTATATTCATGAACACAGGGTAAGCCTATTAGTATCCCCAGTACTAATTTATATCTTTTCAAAATATTTCCCCCAGAAATGGTGGAAGAAATACTCATGTCACCTGATCTTCATATACATATTATCACAGTAATATTTTGGACACAAAATGCGAAGGTCACCCTTATGATTGTACCAAAGCCTCAATGGAATGTGAACATGGATTACTAAATATATCCATGTCCAGGTTGCCTAATGCTCTCAAATGTCAATCTTATTGGTGACTACAAATTTGTTTCTTCTTAAGATTATGTATTCAACCTCAACCCTGTTGAAAATCTCTAATCCTATCATGTTATACTTTGCCAGATTTCCTAATGTCTCTATTGATGTCTGCTTTCCTACATATTTTCCCCAGTTCATCATTGTGCCTGACTCTTCACATATGGTGTCATTTATATTCACTCTCTAACCAAAACCGTATTGCTAAAGAACATTTGGTCCAAATCCTAGACTCACTCTTCCTCCTAAACCTACTGACTATCTTCCTAATCCTACACACAATCCCTTTTTGACTGGATGTTCTCTTCTACATTTAATCATCTGAGGTACAGGGTCTTATGCCATTGTATATCAATTTAACTGAGACCTCGGTGCAAAACATAACTCAAGCTAAGGATCCCAATCAAGGGTCCAAATCCTTCTGGGCTTCAAATATTACCTAGATTTCTGTTTTCATACTTATGTTTTCCCTCTATATTCTTATAAATATCGCTGGTTCTCAATACAATTATTCATCCAGCAGAATGATTTCCAACCCAAATCGAACATGCTATTAACCCTGACCATACAATATTCCCTCAATCTCACTTTACAGAAGAGCAGGGACAAAGTTGGTATTACAATACAGGAAGTTAGGAGATCTTCCACCTGCTGAGTACCTCAAAATCCATGCAGAAATTATCCCTGGAGAAGATGCAGGCAGCTATGAAGGACCTGAGAGAACAAAAGTAATATTCCATGGCAAACAACATGGTCAGGATGAAAGAATGTGTCTGAGTCAGCCTCTCTATTCTTAATGTAGGGAAGATGGACCAAACTAGGCCTGTGTGGAGAGCTGTTCCCAGGTGACTATGGTTTCTATACCATTCTAACATGTGAAAGTATCACAGGAAGTAGGGCAGCCTCCATGTCAGGAGACAATAGGAAGAAACTGTTAGGACAAAGTGGTGGCCAAGACAGTGACCTCATTCATTTTCTGAAGGTAGTGACCTCACCTCACTTCCTTGGTGATGGAGGTCTCTGAATTTTGTGATCCAGGAAGCCAGGCACCCTGAGCCAGTCCCAGTCGCAGTCACAGTGGGCTCATTTCTTTGGATTTACCAAGGACAGAGTCAGTCTTTCTTGGTACCTACTGATGTAAGGGTTGCCAAATACCAAGAAAGCTCTGAAGAGGGGTCTTTCCTGAGAGCATAGGAATTGGCTCACCACTGCCTCCTTACAAATTCACAGATTTGACGAAGGAGACCAGATCTGAGACAGAAAGGCCATTTCTGGGTTACATCGTATGTCCTACCAGTCAGAGGACACTCCAGATAGTCACAGACCTACTTGGAAGAAGGAGGTGCATTTGTGGGTGTTGGTTTGTGTTTGTGGTTTTTTCTCATGATCTGAGAATAGGTAAAAAAGGAGGTTTGTTTGGTATGGAGTGGACTGTTTCTAGTAAGTCATTTGACAAGGAGACTGTTTCTGTGTCTGTGTATCCCACTGTGTTTTTCTTTGTAGATATTAGAAAAGAAAATAGCTCATTGGGTGTGTCCTGTCTAGTAGAAAACTTCCCAGTATGCATCCTTCCCAATTAATGAATGGAATGAGGCTTGCCTTATCCATGGGCAACACCTGCTATCTACCTATGTTCTCATTTTTTTCCTGAATTCTGGCCACTCTAAAGATTAGTATCATGTATTTTTGTACAAGATACGTACCACCTCCAAGCTCTGTGACATAGCCATGTACTGGATAGCTGAAGGGAATGGCGAGCATCTCAGAAAACTCACATATCAGAGTAACCAGGAAAGTCTCCTAGGAGAAACCCTGCTTGGGGGCTTTTGATTACCTATTGTTCTGTTGCTCTGAATGTCAGAAAGGTCTTTGCCTCAGGCCAAACCTTAGTGAAGCCTGAAGAAAAGAGTTTTCAAATGGAAATGAATGGGAATCACCTGTGGCTTTTTACTTCATTGCTTTGGAAAGGGATTTGTCTGAATCAGCCTCTTGGCCCTGTGTGAGCCTGTGGTTTAGATTTTCAGCACCTGATGTATCTAGAGAAAGATCCCATGTGGGCATCCAAAACCAAAATGGAAAAATAGATCAGTCATTGTACATGAAGCCTCTCGCCTTCCTCTGTAATATTAATGACCTCCATCAAGTGAGAATAGGGATCATTTGTGTCAAATGAGTTCTTCAAAGCCCTGCAGAGGCTGGACAATAGGTGCTTGCGTTTTCTCATGACTCCAATTCACACAAAGAATCTATACCCCACAGTCAGTAGGCCTCAAATTTGAGAAGTGGAGCAGTATTAACAGCAGTCCTATATGATCACTTCTGTTTCACAGGAATGTTGTCCAGGCCACCCTGACTTTAGGCAAATGAGGGGCAAGTGAGATTATTTTTGACACTGTCTTGGGCTGTGCCCCTCATGGAAACCTCCAGCTAGAGGTTATGATTAGTGTCTATATAAAAGAAGAAGAGGGCCCTGTGGGAGTGTTTTGGTTTTAATTGTCGTCATTTGTGTGGCAATTGGAAGAGATGCCTGGATCCACCTGGGCTTGAACTCTGTTGTGATTCCCCTTAGAGACTGAGTTGTGGAACTGAGCTCAGAGAAGTATTGCCATGAATTGTGTTGAGATTTTTGGAGGCCAAGCATGAGATTCGCCATTGGAAACTGAGATCTAGGCCCAGGGTGACTTTCCACAGAGCACTGGGAATCTCAGCCAGGATATCACAAGATTTTATTTTGAAAGATTGTCAGCCATAGTTGAGAGTCAAAACACACATGGAATTCACATTGTAGACCTCAAGGGGCCTGGCTTCATGTGACCTTTTGCCCACTCTTTGGGAAGCCTTGCCTGTGAGAGTTCTCCAGACCTTTCATTGAAATGAGATTCCTCACCTTTTAATGGTTCCTGTATAAATTGAATCCCACAGTGCCTCCAACTTCATTATTGAAAAATATCTAGATAAATACCATGAATTTTTTGAAATTACCATGACCAGGTTGCACTGGAGAACCTCTGGATGTCCTGTTGCTGATCATGACTGTACCAGACAGTGCCTTGATTGACTGGGTTTCATGGAAAAAGTGTAGAACATAGATGCCAGAAAGTTGGAGCCTGCAGACTAGTGGGCCTAGAGCAGTGGAGTGTAGGTGTGTGAAAAAAACATTTCTGGTGGGGCCACGTGGATCTGCCATTGGCTTAGAAATCACTTGTGACTGACATGGTACAGCCAGCAGACTGTATGTAAAGGCATCTTATTATATGGAGAGGATTCCTGCCAATGTCCAGAATCAGGTTGCTATTGTCAAGTTGAAAAGCTATGTGGGATTGAAGCCCCACTGGTGCATTTTAGTAACCCACCACACGTGAGAGTACATCCTCCAGCACTGTGTCCCAGTAGAACTCCTTGTATATCGTGAAGCCAATACCAAACTCACAGTGCAGCAGTAAAAAACACCACGAAAGTGGATAATGACCAAATGGCTTTTCAGACAACACAGTTAGATACTTAGACCCCAGTGGCCAAAGTTTACCTACAAAGAGAGAATTCAGCACTGCTGCCTCATGTTCACTAGAAAATAAAAAACCATGTCATTTAGGTCACATAGATGGAGACCCAGAATTGATGGTCTCACTACAAAGGAAGCTAAAGGTCCTGACAACAACATATATTTTAACTGCCCAAGCTCAGAGGCAGTTTCTCAAAAAGGCTAGCAGAGCTCCATGTTTGTGGAGTGTTTACCCTCTCTCTTTTTGTAACCCGTTCTACCTCCTACAAGTTTGTGAACTCCTGAGCATTTTCCTTTCCACATATGTATTCACAGATTTTCTAACTTTTCTCCACTAATTGTTTCTTATTTGGGGCGAAGGTAATGTCAAAGCATTGTTCTGGATGAGAGTGGGAAGATTTTTGTGTAGCACATATTTGCATACACATTAGATTCATTTTCCTATTTTCCATTTGAAATACTGAATCCCTGACCCTACCCCATACCCTACTAGACTCTGACTACTAATCAAAATATGATGGAGAAAAAGAAACTTAACAGAATAGAAATACAGGCCTTTCATAGGAGTCATGGTGTATACTTGGACTTGCCTTCGGCTTTATCAATGGTATGTGTTATAAATCTAGTCAACTTTTCATTGTAATACTTCTCCATGAGTTTTTAAAATTAACACTTATGTAAATTTCTGTCTCACTTTCTCTGTAGCCTATTCATCACATGTATTTTTTAATGCATCTTTAGAATTCTACCTGGTATCACATGTACATTCTTGTGAGCTTGCTTATTTTGGAAGATACAAATTGTGAGAAGAGATCGCTCCCTCTAAATACTGATGGAACTGGAAATTCTACCTATGGGTGAATTTCCTAGATGAACAGTATTATGCATAAATAAATGTTCAGTAAAATGAATATTTTTGGATACGTGGATGATATCTATTTTATTATGATTTTCGAATGGCATATATATTGCTACATTTTAATGTCTGTGTATGTGAGTATCTAATTATCTATCTATCTATCTATCTATCTATCTATCTATATAGATATAGATATCTACTCTTTAGATTTTCCAAAATATGAAATATATGTGTCTTATTATACACTTTCTAAATTCACTCATGTGTGTGTATGTGGATTTATAATCAAATTTTTACAAAATAATTCTTAGAAATATTCATCCACCTTAAATACATATTTATTTCCTAGTACTGAAAACTAAATTCAGTGAATGGTGCATACAAATCGTAATATTTCCACAGTGACTTACCCAGTTTCACATCAATGCAAGTAGACACCTATGGGACCATGATGTGTATTTTGAAGTTCATTTTTATTCCACACTGATACATTACTATTTCTGCAGTTTATGGACATTATAGGATATATCCTTTCATCCACAATTTCACAAATTTATAGGCATTTGGTTCACTTTCAATCACTTCCTACTTCAGAACACATGTATTCCTCCATGTTTCTTGACTGTTCTTTTCATAAGATTCTTTCCAAACACATTATTTTTGATTTCCATAATCATTTTTGAAGCAAAACTCAGACACTCTTCATGATAAACCATAATGCTAATATTACCATTAGATGTATAACTGGTTAGAATGAATTTATGTATATCAATATAAAATTTCCTATATATTTTCAGATATCAATTCAATCCATTATTTAAAGTTTGAACCAGTTATATTATTTATTCACAGTATGGTCTATTAAGGCATCATCTCTATATTCATAGACCGATGGTATACCTATTTGTATCCCAAATACTAATTTATAAGTCTTTAAAATATTGCTTTAAGAATTGGTGGAAGAAATACTCTAGTCACCTGATATACATACACATTTTATCACAGTAATATTCCTGACACAAAATGCAACGGACACACTTATGATTGTACCAAAGCCTATATTGAAAGTGAGCATGTATTACTAACAACATCCAAGTCCTGATTAACTAATGATCTCAAATATCATTCCTATTGGTGACTACATATTTGTATTTTCCTAAGATTAAATATTGAATCTGAACCCTGTTAAAAATGTCTTATCCTATCACTCACTTTGTACTTTGCCTGATTTCCTAATGTCTCTATTGATATCTGATTTCCTACACATTTTCCCCAGTTCATCACTGTGACTGACTCTTCAAATATGCTGACATTTACTTTCACTCTTTAACAAAAACCCTATATCTAAAGAACATTTGGTCCAATTCCTCGACTCACTGAAATGGGTTCTTCAAAGCCCTGCAGAGGGTAGCCCATAGGTGCTTGATTTTCTCATGACCCCAATTCACATAAAGAATCTATGCCCCACAGAGAGTAGGCCTCAAATTGGAGAAGTAGAGCAGTATTAATGGCAGGCCTATTTTATCACATCTGGTTCACAGAAAGGGTTTCCAGGCCACACTGAGTTTAGGCAAATAAGGGGCAAGTGAGCTTATTTTGGACACTTCCTTAGGCTGCGCCCCTCATGGAAACCTCCAGCAAGAGGTTATGATGAGAGTTTATATTGAAGAAGATGAGGGCCATGTGGGAGTGTTTTGGTTTAATTGTGGTCATTTGTGTGGTGGTTGGAAGAGATGACTGGGTCCGCATGGACTTCAACTCTGGAGTGATTCCCCTTAGAGACTGAAATGAACTCAGAGAAGTATTGACATGAATTGTGTTGGGATTTTAGGAGGCCACACATGAGAGTTGCCCTTGGAGACTGAGATCTAGGCTCAGGATAGCTTTCCAAAGAGCACTGGGAATCTCAGGCAGGATATCACATGACTTTATTCAGAAAGACGTGGCAGCCATTGTTGAGAGTCAAAACACACATGGACCTCAATTGTAGACCTCAATGGGCCTGGCTTAATGTGACCTTTTGGCCACTCTTTGGGAAACCTTGCCTCTGAGAGTTCTCCCGAGCTTTAATTGAAATAAGCTTCCTCACCATTTCATGGTTCCTGAATAAATTGAAAGCCACAGTGCCTCCAACTTCATCCTTGAAAATTGGCTAGATAAATACCATGAATTTTTTAAATTTCCATGAACAGATGGCACTGGAGAACCTTTGGATATCTGTTGCTGATCATGAGTGTACCAGACATTGCATTGATTGACTGGGTTTCATGAAAATGGTGAGAACAGAGGTGCCAGAAAGTTGGAGCCTGCTGATTAGTGGGCCCAGAGCAGTGGTGGGCAGGTGTATGATAAAACATCTGTCGTGGGGACACGTGGTTCTGCCATTGGTTTCCGAATGACTTGTGACTGACATGTTGCAGCCAGCAGAACCTTACAAGTAAAGGGACCTTGTTATATGGAGAGGTTTCAGGGCAATGTTCAGAATCAGGTTGCTATGGACATGGGTGCAAGCTTTTTGGGATAGAAGCCTGGTTGGTGCATTCTCCTGCAGACCCTCAACCACTACACGTGAGAGTACTCCCTCTAGCACTGTGTCCCAGTTTTTCTCCTTGTATTACGTGAAGCCAATACCAAACTCCCAGTGCAGCAGTAAGAAACACCACGAAAAGTGGAGTATGACCAAATGGCTTCACAGATCACATGGTTAGACACTTAGACCCCAGTGTCCTCAGTTTACTAACAAAGGGAAAATTCAGAACTTCTTCCTCATGTTCAATAGCATATAAGGAACCATGTCATCCAGGTCACATAGATGCCAACCCAGGTTTGATGGTCTCAATACAAAGGAAGCTAAAGCTCCTGACAACAACAAATTTTTCAAGGGCCCAAACTCAGAGGCAGTTTCTCAAAAACTCATTAGGCCACCAGAGTTCCATGTTTGTGGAGTGTTTACCCTGTACCTTACTTTTGGAAATTCCTCTACCACCTCCAAGGTTGTGAACCCCTGAGCATTTTCTTTTCCAGATATATATTCACAGATTTTCAAACTCTTCTCCACTAATTGTGTATTACTTGTGGCGAAGGAAATATCAAGGCATTGTTTTGGAGGACAGTGGGAAGATTTTTGTCTAGCAAATATTTGCATACACATTAGATTCATTTTCCTATTTTCCATTAGAAATACTGAATCCCTGTCACTAACCCATACCCTACTAGACTCTGACTACTAATCTTAATATGATGTAGAAAAAGAAACCTAACAGAATAGAAATACAGGCCGTACATAGGAGGCATGGTGTATACTAGGACTTGCCTTCTGCTTTATCAAGTGTATGTGTTATAAATCTAGTCAACTTTTTATTGTAATACTTCTCCATGAGTTTTTAAAGTTAACACATATGTACATTTCTGTCTCCCTTTCTCTGTAGCCTATTCATCTCATGAAATTTATTATGCATATTTAGTGTCCTACCTGGTATCACACGTACATTCTTGTGAGCTTGCTGTTTTAGGATGATACAGATTGTGAGAAGAGATCACTCCCCCTAAATACTGATGGAACTGAAAATTCAACGTATTGGTGAATTTCCTAGATGAACAGCATTATACATAAATCCATGCTCAGTAAAAAGAATATTTTTGGATATGAGGATGATATATATTTCATAATGAATTTTGATTGGCATACATATTACTACATTTTAATGTCTGTGTTTGTATCTATATATATATATATATTTTTTTCTCCAGATTATTCAAAATATGAAATATATGTGTCTTATTATACACTCATTAATTTAACTCATGTTCCTATATGTGGATTTATAATCAAATTTTCACAAGATTATTCTCAGAAATATTCATCCACATGAAATACATATTTATTTCCCAGTACTGAAAACTAACTTTGGTGAATGGTGCTTACAAATACTAAT
This sequence comes from Callospermophilus lateralis, assembly GCF_048772815.1. Lineage (NCBI taxonomy): Eukaryota > Metazoa > Chordata > Mammalia > Rodentia > Sciuridae > Callospermophilus > Callospermophilus lateralis. The sequence continues at coordinate 184,577 of NW_027513225.1, forward strand.
ATTTGTACAGTAACTGACCCAGTTTAACATCAATGCAAGTAAAATCCTATGGGACATGATGTGTATTTTGAAGTTCATTTTTATTCAACACTGGTACATTACAATTTCTTCAGTTTATGGACATCATAGGATAATACTTTTCATCCACAAGTTCACAAATCTGTACGCATTTGGTTCACTTGCAATTACTTGCTGCTTCAGAACATATGTATTCCTCCATGTTTCTTGAGTGTTCTTTGCATGAGATTATTTCCAAACATATTATTTTCGATTTCCATAATCATTTTTGAAGCAAAACTCCCACACTCTTCATCATAAACCATAATGCTAAAATTACCATTAGATGTATAACTGGTTAGAATGAACTTATGTATATCAATATAAGATTTCCTATATATTTTCAGATATCAATTCAATCAATTATTTAAAGTTTGAACCAGTTATATTATTTATTCACAGTATGGTCTATTAAGGCATCATCTCTATATTCATAGACCGATGGTATACCTATTTGTATCCCAAATACTAATTTATAAGTCTTTACAATATTGCTTTAAGAATTGGTGGAAGAAATACTCTAGTCACCTGATATACATACACATTTTATCACAGTAATATTCCTGACACAAAATGCAAAGGACACCCTTATGATTGTACCAAAGCCTAAATTTAATGTGAGCATGTATTACTAACAACATCCATGTCCTGATTAACTAATGATCTCAAATATCATTCCTATTGGTGACTACATATTTGTTTCTTCCTAAGATTATATATTCAAACTCAACCATGTTAAAAACATCTTATCCTATCACTCACTTTGTACTTTCCCTGATTTCCTAATGTCTCTATTGATATCTGCTTTCCTACACATTTTCCCCAGTTCATCACTGTGACTGACTCTTCACATATGCTGACATTTACATTCACTCTCTAACCAAAACCCTATATCGAAATAACTTTTCGAACTATCTCTTTTTGTCTGGACGATCTCTTCCTCATTCAGTCATCCAAGGTACAAGGTCCTATACCATTGTATATCAATTTATCTGAGACAACTTTGCGGAAATAATTCAAAGCTAAGTATCCCAATCAAGGGCCCAATGTTCATCTGGGTTTGAAATCTTTCCTAGATTTCTGTTTTCATACTTATATTACACCTATATATGCTTGTAATATCGGAGGTTCCCAATACCATTATTCATCTCACAGAATGATTCCTAACCCAAATCGAACATGCTATTAACCCTAACCATGCACTGTTCCCTCAATTTAACTTTACGAAGAGCAGGGACAGAGTTGGTGTTATAATACAGGTAGATAGGGGATCTTCCACCTGTTGAGAACCTCAAGTTCCATGCAGAAATAAACCCTGGAGAAGATGTAGGCAGCTATGAAGAACCTGAGAGAGCAACAGATATCTTCCTTGGTAAAATACCTGGTCAGGATGAAGCGATGTGTCTGAATAAGCCTCTCTCTTCTTAATGTAGAGAAGATGGACCAAACCAGGTCTGTGTGGAGAGCTGTTAACATGTGCCTATGGTTGATATACCATTGTATCTTGTGAATGTGACACAGGAAGTAGGGGCAGCCTCTCTCTCATGGGACCCTTGGAAGCAAATTTAGGATAAAGTGGTTGCCAAGATAGTGACCTCATTCGGTTCCTGAAGGAAGTGACCTACCTCACTTCCTTGGTGATGGAACTCTCTGAACTTGGGATCCAGGAAGCCAGGCACTCAGAGCCAGTCCCAGTCCCAGTCCCAGTGGGTTCACTTGTTTGGATTTACCAAGGACAAAGTCGGTCTTTCTTGGTACATACTGATGTGTGGATGGCTAAATGCCAGGAAAGCTCTGAAGGGGGGCCTTTCCTGAGAAAGCAGGTAGTGACTCACTGATTGATGCTGACAACTTTACAGAGTTGGTAAAGGAGACCTGATCTGAGACAGGAAAGTCCATTTCGAGGTAGCAGAGTAAGGCCCACCAGTCTGAGGACACTCTGGATAGTCACAGACCTACTTGGGTAATGGAGGTGCCTTTGTGGGTGTGGGTGTGAATTTGTAGTTTTGTATCATGTTCTGAGAATAGGTAGGAAAGGCAGTATGTTTGGTTTGGAGTGGACTGTTTTTGGTAAGTCATTTGACATGGCGAGTGTTTCTATGTTTGTGTTTCCCACTTTTTCCGTGGTTGTAGATATTAGAAAAGTGAATGCATCAATGGATGTGTCCTGTCTAGTAGAAAGCATCTCAGCACACATCCTGCCCAATTTATGAATGGACTGTGGCTTGCCTTATATGGGCAACACCTACTTCTTTCCTTAGTTCCTGTTTTCTTCCTGAATTCTGGCCACTCTCCAGAATAGGCTCATGTTTTTTTGTCCAAGATATGGACCTCTGTCGAGTTCTGTGACATGGCCATGTACTGGATAGATAAAGGCAATTGGGAGCATCTCAGAAAACTCGGATATCAGTGTGACCAGTAAAGTCTCAGTAGAGAAACCCTGCTTTGTGCCTTTTGCTAACCTACTGTTCTGTTGACCTGAATGTCAGGAAGGTCTTTTCCTCAGGCCACCATTTTGTGAAGCCTGAAAAAAACTGCTTTCAATTGGAAATGAATGAGCATCACCTGTGGCTCTTTGCTTAATTGCTTTGGAAAGGGATGTGTCTGAATCATCCTTTCGGCTCTGAGAGAGGCTGTGGCTTTGATTTTCAGCACCTGATGGATCTAAAGAAAGATCCCATGTGTGCATCCAAAACCAAAATGGCAAAAAGATCAGTCATTGTGGATGAAGTCTCTTGCTTCCTCTGTTAGGTTCCTGACCTCCATCAAGTAAGTAGAGGGATCCTTTGAGACAAATGAGTTCTTCAAAGCCCTGCAGCAGTGCTTGGGTTCTCACATGACTCCAAATCACATAAAGAATCTATACCTCACAGTCAGTAGGCTTCAAAATGAAGAAACAGAGCAGTATTACTGGCAGGCCTATTTGATCAATCCTGGTTTACAGGAAGGGTGTCCAGGAAACCCTGACTTTAGGAAAATGAGGGGAAAGGGAACTTATTTTGGATACTGTCTTGGGCTGCGCCCCTTATGGAAACCTCCAGCCAGAGGTTATGATGAATGTCTACATGGAAGAAAATGAGGGCCATGTGGGAGTATTTTGGTTTTAATTGAACATATTATTAACCCTAACCATACACTGTTCCCTCAATCTAAGTGTTCAGAAAAGCAGGGAAAGGTTTGGTCTTACAATACAGGAATGCAGGGGATCTTCCACCTGCTGAAAACTTCAAAGTTCCATGCAGAAATGATCCCTGGAGAAGATGTAGGCAGCTATGAAGGACATGATAGAGCAAAAGGCATCTTCCATGGCAAACAACCTGGTCAGGATGAAGGGTTGTGTCTGAATCAGATTCTCTCTTCTTAAGGTAGAGGAGATGAACCAAACTAGGCCTTTGTGGAGAGCTGTTCCCAGGTGACTATGGTTTCTATACTATTCTAACTTGTGAAAGTGTCACAGGTAGTAGGGACATCCTCCATGTTATGAGACCTTAGGAAGCAAATGTTAGGACAAATTGGTTGCCAAGGCAGTGACCTCATTCAGTTACTAAAGGAAGTGACCTCACCTCACATCCTTGTTGATGGAACTCTCCAAATTTGGGTTCCAGGAAGCCAGGCACCAAGACCCAGTCCCAGCACCAGTTCCAGTGTTCTCACTTGTTTGGATTTTCCGAGGACAGAGTCAGTCTTTTGTGGTACCTACTTATGTGAGAATGGCCAAATTCCAGAAAAATTCTGAAGAGCGGCCCTTCCGGAGAAAACAGGTAGAGGCTCACTGCTGGCTCCTGAAAACTTCACAGAGTTGACCAAGGAGCCCAGATCTGAGACAGGACAGACAATTTCTGGGGAACATAGTATGGCCCTCCGGTCAGAGGACACTCTGGATAGTTCCAGACCTACTTGGGGGAAGGAGGTGCCTTTGTGGTTGTGGGTATGGGTTTGTGGTTTTTTCTTTTGTTCTGAGAATAGTTAGGAAAGGGGGTGTGTTTGGTTTGGAGTGGAGTGTTTCTAGTTAGTCCTTTGACAAGGCGAGTGTTTTTAGGTCTGTGTATCCCACTGTGTCCGTGGTTGTAGACATTAGAAAAGAGAATGCCTCAATGGGTGTATCCTCTCAAGGAGAAAACTTCCCAGCATTCATCCGGCACAATTTATAAATGGAGTGTGGCTTGCCTTATCAATGGGCAACACCAACTATCTTCCTACGTTCCTGTTTTCTTCCTGAATTCTGGCCACTCTCCAGAATAGGCTCATGATTTTGTGTCCAATATATGAACCACTTCCAAGATCTGTGACATGGCCATATACTGGATAGCTGAAGGGAATGGCAAGCATCTCAGAAAACTCAGATATCAGTGTAGCCAGTAAAGTCTCAGTGGAGAAACCCTGCTTTGGGCCTTTTGATTACCTATTGTTATGTTGCCCTGAATATCAGGAAAGTCTTTGTCTCAGGACACCCCTTTGTGAAGCCTGAAGAAAACAGTTTTCACATGGAAATGAATGGGTATTACCTTTGTGTTTACAATAAAACCTTCACAGATTTGGCTCTCATTAAGTTAAAAATACTTTTAAATTGCATCTCAGTGTAAAAAGTAACATGGAACTGTACATATCTTATTGATAACAAGTCCAATTATAGAACACAAATGATATACATAAATCTCCAACATGTTTTTCTTTTAAGCCTAGAATTACCATACAACCTTAGAACACCAGCTTGATACAATGGTCTTTGGAAGCTTCTACCTTACAGACTTGTATACCTGGAAGATATGAACACATTAACACCACAATTACATTGATGTTTTTGTATTAAACAAGTTTAGATTTTAAAGAAATAACATGGCACAATTTTATAAAAACAGTACTTGTTTTACCAGCTGTTTATTTTTTTAAGATTACTTGCTCAAAACTTACACATATAACCAAGTTACACAAACCTTTTTTATTATTTACTTAAACCCCTTTAATTACTTAATCATATAGACTCTCTTATCCAGAAACACATTTTTCCTCTATTAGATCTATATCTGGAACCTTTTAGTTTCTCTTTTTCATCTACTAACCTCTTTCTGTTCACATTTCAATACAATACTTGTAAATTTCTGAATTTAGGCAGATTATTTTATAGACATCTACATTTTATTAGGGCCTTTTTGAAAACCTAGAAAACTTATTGGCCTAATTTTAAAGACATCTTTATTTTTATCTGTTTACCCAATTTGAATTAAAACATATGAATCACGTGAATCAAAGACATTTGGATACATTCTTAAATTTTTCATGAGTGCTCCTCATCTGTCAATTGTCATATCACTGCATGATATATGGACATACACACATACAGACATACCAACATACAACACGTAACACAAATGTAACACATAACACAATAATAAAAGCCTTGTAGCTTTTTCAGGTGAAATCTCCATTGAAATGCTAAAAACTCCAGAGTCGATCAAAAATAGAACTGATCAGAAAACATTAACCCATCAGCAGAATCAAGATCATGAGTTCAAAAAAAAAAAAATACAGAATCTAAGAAAAGCAAGAGTCCTAAAAAAGATGACTGGCCAGTAATTAGTAAATACCGTATAATATAATTTTTTGGTTAGGTCTAGTTTGAGTTCAGGTAAAAAGACACATTTACTCTTTTTTATCTGTCTCCTGCTGAGTGCTGCAGGCTTCTTTTATTTGCATATCAACTTAAGTCCTTGCTGAGGTCTGGAAAACTGAAAAGACTGGAATTCGTAGCAGAAACCTCAGGCCTAAGGCATTTTAGCTATAAGTCATTATTTCCAGGTTTGGATGTTGAAAATTTTGATGCAAGTTTAAGATGTAATTCTCAAAATTTTATATCTTTAGATTTTTCTACACTAGAAAAACTTGCTCACACAAAACTGAAAATAGGATCATTTTTTGATAATATTAAAGCCACCATCAGAAGAAGTTTCTATAGGATCGTTAAGCCCCTTTCTTTGTTATGAAGTTTCTAATAGTATTAAGTTACATTAAATTGGCTGAAAATTTTTTAAAAAGAACCACACACTACCATGTGTATCCGAAATTAAGCTTTAAAAATTTCCAAGACTGTTGCTAATTAATGTCATTTCAATAAGCCAGACCAACGTTTTAATTTAGTACCATTTTTTAAAATCTTACACACTGATGGGAATAGATACCATATCATAATTTATTATCTCTTCCCAAGTTAATGCACTGGTATATCTAGTGAAATTTTTTCAGGCTGCCTAGTTCAAAATTAAAACTCTTTAATTATTTTTTATCCTAAGTATTTAAGTTTCCTAGCATGAACTACCTGAAATCAAACTAAACAATTGTTTAAACCCAACTTTTAACTGTAACATAGTGCAATGCTTTAGAAACCCATTTAGATACGAGATGGTTAAAATAAAAAAAAAATCATTTTTAGATACACATTCACCCTAGATCATCCCCAAGAAAAAATCTATAATATCAACATATTAATGCATTCATTGTCCCTTTTGTTAAGTAAACAGAGGTGGAGAAATCCTTAAAGTGCACGTAAGGAATAAGGGAGTTCCCCACAGCAAAATGGCTCTGTCAGCTGCTGGGAGTCCCTTAGCCTCACCATTTACTTACAGGATTAGTTCCTCTGGTTTGCTTTGACCCCAGGCACCAGGCATATTCTATGTCTCCCAACTTTTCAGTAGTCAGCTCCCAAAAATTTCATCCTCTGCTTGCAGTTGTTTTGAGTGCTAGGCTTCCCCAAGAGGGCAGAGTGGGGTTTATTTAAAGTCCCCTCTGGGGTGTCAAAATTTATGACTGAAGGCTTGGTTCCCATCCCAAAGCCAATTAATGCCAATTTAATAATGAGGACAGGGTTTTGAGAAAAGTTTAAGCGAGATATCAAAGTTCTTTGACCCCAGACATTTCCCTCTGCAGTGGGCATGCTCAAGCCAACTACGGGAAGAAAAAAATCACTGCTTCCGTAATCTTGCTTAACAAAGGGGAGTAAAGTTTATCAAAGTTCTTTAAAACACAGCTAAGAGAGGTGCAAAAGGTGAGAACAGAAAAACTGGCGGTTCTATTGACTTTTGGTCCCTCACAGGAGAAGCATTAGTTTAAAATTTAGCTAAAGTAACTTCCACATATGTAAGGCAGGTTGGAACTCGGGACTCTGCATCGGTCCAAACAATGCCATCACATTTAACAGAAACTCAGATAAAAAGACACACAAAGACCATCATGCAGCTCCCGTTTGTTCACAACCCCAAGATCTACAATCTTGTGACTCAGGGAGAATGGAGGGAAGAGGGGAAGGAGTAGAAGGTTTGAGTGATAGGATCCTGGGTGACGGTGTCCGATTGGAGGCAGGGACCAGGAAAGGCTTCAAGGACAGAGGCATGGAATGGCTTTGTCCCATAATGAGAGTTTCTCAAACAGAGACAAGGACAATACAAACGTGACACAAACATGTACACACAGGTAACATTTAACACGAGTTCAGAAGTAAAGATTAGAACCTAGTAACTGGCAAAACCTGATGGGTTAGACCACAAAGACAGACAGTGAATTCAACCTGAGATAAAAAAGTAGCCAGCAAGATATGATGGGTTGGCAGCAGAGTCACCTAATGTGGGCTCATCCGTCCCTCCTCACCCAATGAGGGCACATCCATCACTCCCTGAGTCCTCCAAGGCATCCCTTGCGAGGACGTGGTCTGTGGCTTTAGGACACGTTTGTCCACCACTGACAGGGGGAACTTACGTTCTCCGCTGGCAGCCACTCTGCCAACCCAAACCAAAAACGGAAAAACGGAACCTGAACAAAAAGCTCTGAGCGATCGCAAGGAAAAATGGAAAGAAGCGCCTTACTTACCCCCAGAGGGGTCTGTTGGGGTGTCCTTGTCCTATGCTGCGTGATTCCCGGCCAACGCACCAAATGTAAGGATCCGGTGAACGTCGGAGGAAGAGACCACCAAGAGACCACAGCTCATGCAACAGAAAAAGGCGTTCATTGAGGATCCAATCCAGCATGCTGGGGCTACGTGCTCACTCAAGAAGGGAGAGCAGCCCAGAGCCCCGAGCAGGGGTTGAGCAGTGCTTAAGTACACCTTTTGGGGAGGGCGGGACTTTACATATATCACAGTCTCCTTTAAGAAATCAACATACACCGCAGAAAAATCAAACAACAATTCCTAAACATGATTAGTTCACTCATTGGCAGGAACAGGTGAGGCAGGAGTGATAGGTCAGTTCTAAAGTGAGGTACACATTCAAACAGATTGCTTTAGGCCTTGCAATGCCTATGTGCCAGGCCACACAGGGTCCTAGGTTATTAAATAACCAGGCGGTCAGGGGGAATATTTACTGGGCAGTCGGGAATTGTACTACAAGCTACAGGAATTTCAGGTTTTGCATGTAGCATAGGAACTTAACAATACCTGGTCCTTTACATTTTAACTCAGGCCTTGCAGCTTAGAAACTTTACAAAACCCAGTCTTTTACACTTCAACTTTTACACTTTAATTTCAATTTATTTTACCCTTTCAGATCACTCCTGGTGGACAAGAAGGGTGTCCAAGCCACCCTGAATTTAGGCAAATGAGTGGCAAGGGAGCTTATTTGGGACACTGTCTTGGGCTGTGCCCCTCATGGAAACCTCCAGCCAGATGTTATGATGAGTGCCTTTATAGAAGAAGAGGAGGGCCATGTGAGAGTGTTTTGGTATTAATTGTGGTCATTTGTGTGACGGTTGGAAGAGATGAGTGGGTCCACCTGGGCTTGAATTCTTGTGTGATTCCCCTTAGAGACTGACTTCTGGAACTGAACTCAGAGAAGTATTGCCATGAATTGTGGTGATATTTTAGGAGGCCAAGCATGAGAGTCGCCCTTGGAAACTAAGATCAAGGACGAGGGTGGATTTCCACAGAGCACTGAGAATTTCAGCCAAGATATCCCATGATTTTATTCTTAAAGACTTGGTAGCCATAGTTGAGAGTCAAAACACACATGGACCTCACATTGTAGACCTCAATGGGCCTGGCTATATCTAACCTTTTGGTCACTCTTTGGGAAGCCTTGCCTATGAGAGTTCTCCAGAGTTTCATTCAAATGAGCTTCCTCAACATTTAATGGTTCTTGAAACCCACAGTGCATACAAACACAATAGAAATACAAGCAGTTCAGAAGAGGCATGGTGTATAGTTGGACTTTCCTTTTGCATTATGTAGGGTAGGTGTTATAAATCTAGTTAATTTTTAATTGAAATAGTTCTCCTTGTGTTTTTTAAGTTAATAAATATGTGAATTCCTCTATCCCTTTCTCTGTAGCCTATTCATCACATGTATTTTTATATAAACATATAGAATCCTACCTGGTATCACATATACATTCTTGTGAGGTGGTTGACATGGCAGATACAAATTATGACAAGAGATCACTCCTCCTAAATGCTATTGGATCTTAAAATTCAACCTAAGGGTAACCTTTCTAGTTTAACAACATTATTCATAAATCCATGTTCAGTAAAATTAATATTTTTGGATCTGTGGACGATATATATTTCATCATGAATTTCAATTGGCATATATATTGCCACTTTATAATGTCTGTGTGTGTTTTGCTATTTGCTTAATTGCTTTGGAAAGGGATGTGTCTGAATCACCCTCTTGGCCCTGTGTGAGGCTGTGGCTTAGATTTTCAGCACCTGATGGATCTAAAGAAAGATCCCATGGGTGCATCCAAAACCAAAATGGCCAAAAGAGCAGTTATTGTGGATGAAGACTCTCACCTTCTTCTCTAAGATTCCTGACATCCATCAAGTGAAAATAGGGATCCTTTGGGTCAAATGAGTTCTTTAAAGCCCTGCAGAGTTTAGCCCATAGGTGCTTGGGTTTTCTCATGAATCCAGTTTACATAAAGATTCTAAACCCCACAGTCAGTAGGCATCAAATTGGAGAAGCCAAGGAGTATTAACGGCAGGCGTATTTGATCACTCCTGGTTCACAGTCAGGATTTCCAGGCCACACTGACTTTAGGCAAATGAGGGGCAAGAAAGGTTATTTTGGACACTGTCTTGTGCTGTGCCCCTCATGGAAACCTCCATCCAGATGTTATGATGAGTGTCTACATGAAATAAGATAAGGGGCATGTGGGAGCATTTTGTTTTGAATTGTGGTAATTTGTTTGGTGCTTGGAACAGATGACTGGGTCCACCTGGGCTTGAACTCTGGTATGATTCCCCTGAGAGACTGAATTCTGGAAGTGACATAAGAGAAGTATTGTCATGAATTGTGTTTGGATTTTACTAGGCCATGCAACCAACATCTCAGGTATTAATTGTGGTGCAGGGAGATCTAGGTGCAGGGTGGCTTTGCCCACAGCACTGGGAATCTCAGCCTGGATATCACATGATTTTATTCTGAAATTCTTTAAAGCCACACTTGAGAGTCAAAACACATATGGACCTCACATTGTATACCTCAATGGGCCTGACTTCATGTTACCTTTTGGCCACTCTTTGGGAAGCCTTGCCTGTGAGTGTTCTCAAGATCTTTCATTGATATGAGCTTCTTCAACATTTAATGGTTCCTGAATGAATTGAAACCCACAGAGCCTCCAACTTTATCCTCGAAAAATGGCTTGATAAATACCATGAAATTTTTGAAATTCCCATCACCAGGTGGCACTGGAAAACTTTTGGATGTCCTGTTGCTGATCATGAGTGTATCAGACAGTGCCTTGACTGACTGGGTTTCATGAAAATTGTGTAGAACAGTAATGCCAGTAAGTTGGAGCCTGTTCATTAGTGGGCCTAGAGCAGTGGTGTGAAGGTGTGTGAAAAAACATGTGTGTTGGGGCATGTGGATCTGCCATTGGCTTCCAATTGCCTTGTGATTGACAGGGTACAGCCAGCAGACCCTTATATGTAAAGGCATCTTGTTATATGGATAGGTTTCTGGGAAATGTTCAGAATCAGGTTGCTATGGACAAAGGGGCAACCTATGTGGGACAGAATCCTGGTTGGTGCATTCTCATGCAGACCGTGTCCCTCCACACGTGACAGAACTCCCTCCAGCACTGTGTCCCAGTTGAACTCCTTGTATTTCATGAAGCAAATACCAAACTCCCAGTGCACCAAGGAGTAACACCACGAAAATTGGAGCATGACCAAATGGCTTCACAGTCAACCCGGGGAGACACTTACACCCCAGTGGCCATAGTTTAACTACAAAAAGAGTATTCAGCACTGCTGCCTCATTTTCATTGGAAAATTAGAAACAATGTCCTGCAGGTCACATATTTGCACACCCAGATTTGATGGTCACACAACAAAGGAAGCTAAAGCTCCTGACAACAACATGTATTTTAAGAGCCCAACCTCAGAGAGTTTCTCAAGAAGTCTTTACACAAGCAGAGCTCAATGTTTGTGGAGTGTTTACCCTGTCCCTTACTTTTGGAAACTCCTCTACCACCTACAAGTTTGTGAACTCCTGAGCATTTTTTATTCCTGATATGTATTTACAGATTTTCTAACTTTTCTCCTTTATTGTATCTTACTTGGAACTAAGGTAATGCCAAGGCAATCTTCTGGATGAGAGTGTGAACATTTTTGTGTAGCACATATTTGCATACCCTTTAGAGTCATTTTCCAATTTTCCATTCGAAATACTGAATCCCTGACACTAACGCATACCCTAATAAACTCTGACTACTACTCCTAATATGATGGAGAAAAATAACACAAACAGAATAGGAATACTAGCAGTTCAGAGGAATCATGGTGTATAGTTGGACTTGTTTTTTGCATGATTAATTGTAGGTGTTATAAATCTAGTCAATTTTTAATTGAAATAGTTCTCCATGTGTTTTTAATGTTAACAAATATGTGAATTCCTCTCTCCCTTTCTCTGTAGCCTATTCAGCACATGTATTTTTAAATGCACATATAGAACACTACCTGGTATCACACCTACATTCTTGTGAGGAGGCTAATTTGGCAAATACAATTTGTGAGAAATGATCACTCCTGTTAAACTCTGTTGGAACTGAAAATTTAACCTAGGGGTGTGTTTCCTAGAAGAACAACATTATACATAAATCCATGTTCTAAAAGAAATAATTTTGCATCTGTGGAAGATATATATTTCATGATAAATTTCGATTGCTAATTTATTGTCTGTGTGTGTTTTTTTTGTATATATATATATACACTCTCCAGATTTTTCAAAATATGAAATATATCTGTCTTATATACACTCACTAAATTCATTCATGTTCATGTATATGGATTTATAATCAACTTTTCACAAGATCATTCTCAGAAATATTCATCCACCTGAAATACATATTGTTTGCAGTACTAAAAACTAACTTCAGTTAATGTTGCATACAAATACTAATACTTCTACAGTAACTGACCCAGTTTAACATCAATGCAAGTACATTCCTATGTGACATGATGTGTATTTTGAAATTTATTTTAATTCAACACTGGTACATTACTATTTCTTCAATTTATGCACATCATAGGATACATATTTCATCCACAAGTTAGCAAACTTATAGGCATTTGTTTCACTTTCAATCACTTCCTGCTTCAGAACACATGGATTCTTCCAGGTTTCTTGACTGGTCTTATCATGAGACTTCTTTCCAAATACATTATTTTTGATTTCCTTTATCACTTTTGAAGCAAAACTGACACTCACTTCATGATAAACCATAACTATAATATCACCATTAGATGTATAACTGGTTGGAAGGAATGATTTCATATCAATATAGTATTTCTTATATATATTCTGATATCAGTTTAATCCATTATTTTAAGTGGAACCAGTTATATTATTTATTCACTATATGGTCTATTCATGCATTATCTCTATATTCATAGACACAGGGTACACCTCTTAGTATGCCCAATACTAATTTATTCTTCTTCTAAATATTGCTCCCAGAAATGGTGGAAGAAATACTCATGTCACCTGATCTACATATGCATGTTACCACAGTAATATTCTGGACACAAAATGCAAAAGTCACACGTATGATTGTACCAAAGCCTAAATGGAAACTGAAGATGGATTACTAAAAACATCCATATCCAGGTTGCCTAATGCTCTCAAATGTCAATCCTATTGGTGACCACATTTTTGTTTCTTCCTAAGATTATATATTCAACCTCAAAACTGTTGGAAATGTCTAGTTTTTTCACTCACTTTATACTTTGCCTGATTTCCTAATGTCTCTATTGATATCTACTTTCCTACATATTTTTCCCAGTTCAACATTGTGACTGACCCTTCACATGTGATGACATTGACATTCACTCTCTAACCAAAACCCTATTGCTAATGAACTTTGGTCCAAATCCTATACTCTATCTTCTTCCGAAACATACTGACTATCTTCCTGATCCTATCGACTATCCCTTTTTGAGTGGATGTACTCTACTACATTCAATCATCCGAGGTACAAGGTCCTATGCCATTGTATATCGATTTTTCTGAAATATGTATGCAGAACGTAATTCAAAGCTACGTGTCCCAATCTATTGCCCAATGCACTTCTGAGCTTCAAATCTTACCTAGATTTCTGTTTCCATACTTATATTTAACCACTATATTTCTATATATTGCAGGTTCCCAATACCATTATTCATCCTGCAGAATGATTCCTAACCCAAATCGAACCTGTTATTAACCCTAACCATACACTGTTGCCTCAATCTAACATTACAAAAGAGCAGGGACAGGGCTATTCTTTCAATAAGGGATGTAGGTGATCTTCCAACTGCTGAGAACCTCAAAGTTCGATGTAGAAATTATCCCTGGAGAAGATGTAGGCAGCTATGAAGGACCTGAATGAGCAAAAGCCATCTTCCATGGCAAACAACCTGCACAGGACGAAGGGATGTGTATGCATCAGACTCTCTCTTCTTAATGTAGAGAAGATGGACCTAACCAGGCCTTCGTGGAGAGCTGTTCCATGGTGTCTATTTTGATATACCATTCTAACTAGTCAAATTGTCACAGGAAGTAGGGGCACCCTCCAACTCATGGGACCATTGTAAGCAAGTGTTAGGACAAAGTTGTTGCCAAGGCAGTGGCCTCATTCAGTTCCAAAGAAAGTGACATACCTCATTTTCTTGGTGATGGAACTCTCTGAAATTGGGATGCAAGAAGCCAGGCACCAAGAGCCAGTCCCAGTCCCAGTCCCAGTGGGCTCACTTGTTTGGATTTACCAAGTACAGAGTCAGACCTTCTTGGTACCTACTGATGTGAGGATGGCCAAATGCCAGTAGAGCTCTGAAGAGGGGCCTTTCTTGAGACAGCAGGTTGTGGCTAACCACTGGCTCCTCCCAGAATAACAGAGTTGGCCAAGGAGACAAGATCTGAGACCAGACAGGCCATTTCGAGTGGAACATAGTATGGCCCACCAGTCAGAGGACACTCCAGATAGTTAAAGACCTATTTTTGGGAAGGAGGTGCCTTTTTGGTTGTGGGTGTGAGTTTGTGGTTTTGTTTCATGTTCTGAGAATAGGTAGGAAAGGTGGTTGGTTTGGTTTGGAGTCGACTTTTTCTAGTAAGTCTTTAGACAAGGCGAGTGTTTCTATGTCTGTGTAGCCACTGTGTCCGTGGTTTTAGACATTAGAAACGAGAATGCATCAAAGGAGGTGTCCTGTCTAGTAGAAAGATTCACAGCATTCATCCTGCACAATTGATTAATGGACTGTTGCTTGCCTTATGGATGGGAAACACCTACTAACTTCCTAAGTTGCTGTTTTCTTCTTGAATTCTGGCCACTCTCCAGAATAGTATCATGGTTTATTGTTCAAGATATGTACCACCTCCAATCTCTGTGACATGGCCATGTCCTTGATAGCTGAAGGGAATGGGAACATCTCAGAAAACTCAGATACCAGTGTGACCAGTAAAGTCTCAGTGGAGAAACCCTGCTTGGCTCCATTTGCTTATCTATGTTTCTGTTGCCTTGAATGTCAGGAAGGTCTTTGCCTCAGGCCACCCCTTTGTGAAGCCTGAAGAAATAGTTTTCAAATGGAAATGAATGGGCATCACCTGTGGCTCTTTGCTTAATTGCTCTGGAAAGGGATGTGTCTTAATCAGACACTAGGCCCTGTTTGAGGCTGTGGCTAAAATTCTCAGCTCCTGATAGATCTAAAGAAGATCCCATGTGTGCATCCAAACCCAAATGGCAAAAAATCTGTCATTGTGGATGAAGTCTCTTGCCTTCTTCTGTTTGGTTCCTGACCTCCATCAAGTGAGAATAGGGATCCTTTGGATCAAATGAGTTCTTCAAATTCCTGCAGAACTGCTTGGGTTGTCTCATGATGCCAAATCACATAAAGAATCTATACCTGACAGTCAGTAGGCCTCAAATTGGAGAAGCAGAGCAGTATTTATGGCAGGCCTATTTGATCACTCCTGGTTCATAAGAAGGGTGAACAGGCCACCCTTACTTTGGACATATCAGGGGCAAGGGTGCATTATTTGGACACTGTCTTGGGCTGCGCCACTCTTGGAAACCTGCAGCCAGAGTTAATGATGAGTGTTTATATGGTTAAAGATAAGGGCAATGTGGGAATGTTTTGGTTTTAAATGTGGTCATTTTTGTGGCGTTTGGAATAGATGACTGGGTCCACATGGGCTTGAACTCTGGTGTGATTCCCCTTAGAAACTGAGTTCTGAAACTGACCTCAGAGAAGTATTGCCATGAGTTGTGTTGGGATTGTAGGAGGCCATGCATAAGAGTCGCCCTTGAAACCTGAGATCTAGGCCCAGGAAAGCTTTCAACAGAGCACTGAGAATCTCAGCAAGGATATCACATGATTTTATTCTGAAAAACTTGGCAGCCACAGTTAAGAGTCAAAACACACAAGGACCTCACATTATAGACCTTAAAGGGCCTGGCTTCATGTGACCTTTTGGGCACACTCTGAGAAGCCTTGCCTGTGAGAGTTCCTCAGAGCTTTCATTGAAATGAGCTTCCTCACCATTTAATGGTTCTGGGATGAATGGAAACCCCAAAGTGCCTTCAACTTCATTCTTGAAAAATGGATAGATAAATATCATAAAATTTTTGAAATTCCCAATGACCAGGTGGCACTGGATAACCATTGGATGTCCCATTGCTGATCATGAGTGTACCAGACAGTGCCTTGATTTACTGGGTTTCTTGAAAATGGTGTAGAACAGAGATGCCAGTAAGTTAGAGCGTGCTGAGTAGTGGGCCTAGAGCAGTGTTGTGCAGGTGTGTGATAATACATCTGTGGTGTGGCCATGTGGATATTACATTGGCTTCCAAATTGCTTGTGACTGACTTCGTGCAGCCATCAGACCATTATATGAAATGGCATCTTGTAATATGGAGAGGTTTCAGGGCAATGTTCAGAATCAGGTTGGTATGGTCAAGGGGGCAAGCAATGTGGGATAGAAGCCAAGTTGGGGCATTCTCCTGCAGACCCTGACCCACCACATGTTACAGGACTCCCTCCAGCACTGTTTCCCAGTTGAATTCCTTGTATGTCGTGAAGCAAATACAAAACACCCAGTGCAGCAGCAAGAAACACCAGGAAAAGTGGAGGATGACCAAATGGCTTCAAAGTCCACATGGGGAGACACTTAGCCCCCAGTGACCACAGTTTAGCTACAAAGAGTGAATTCAGCACTGCAGCCTCATGTTCATTGGAAAATAAGAAACCATGTCCTCCAGGTCACATAGATGCAGACCAAACTTTGATGGTCTCACTACAAAGGAAGTTAAGCTCCTGACAACAAAATATATTTCAACTACCCAAACTCAGAGGCAGTTTCTCAAGAAGTCTTTAGGCCAGCATAGCTCCATGTTTGTGGAGGGTTTACACTGTCCTTTACTTTTGGAAACTGTTCTACCACCTCCATAGTTGTGTAATGCTGAGCATTTTCCAGTCCAGATATGTATTCACATATTTTCTAACTCTTCTCCTCTAATTGTGTCATACTATGGGCGATGATAATTTCAAGGCATTCTTCTGGATGAGAGTGGGAATATTTTTTGTAGCACATATTTTCTTGCTTATTAGATTCATTTTCCTATTTTCTACTTGAAATACTGAATCCCTGACACTAACCCATAACCTACTATACTCTGACTACTAATCCTAATATGATGGAGAAAAATAACTCAAACAGAATAGAAATACAAGCATATCAGAGGAGGCATAGTGTATAGTTGGACACGGCTTTTGCGTGACAAAGTGTTGGTGTTATAAATCTAGTCAATTTGTAATTGATATAGTTCTCCATGTGTTTTTAAAGTTAACAAATATGTGAATTCCTCTCTCCCATTCTATGTAGCCTATTCAGCACATCTATTTTTATATGCATATATAGAATCCTACCTGGTATCACACGTACATTCTTGTCAGGTGTCTGACTTGGCAGATACAAATTGTGAGAAGTGATCACTCCTCCTAAACACTGTGGGATCTGAAAATTCATCCTCTGTGTGAGCTTCCTAGTTGAACAATATTATACATAATTCCATGTTCAGGAAAATGAATATTTTTCGATCTGTGGATGATATATATTTCATGATGAATTTCGATTGGCATATATACTACTACTTTTTAATGTGTGTGTGTGTGTGTGTGTGTGTGTGTGTATACACACTCCAGATGTTTTAAAATATTAAATATATGTGTCTTATTATACACTCCTTAATTTCATTCTAGTTCATGTATGAGGATTTATAGTCAACATTTCACAAGATTATTCTCGGAAATATTCAACCACCTGAAATACTATTTGTTTCCTATTACTGAAAATTAACTTCAGTGAATCATGAATACAAATCCTAATATTTCTACAATAATTGACCCAGTTTCTCATTAATGCAAGTAGATTCCTATGGGACATGATGTGTATTTTTATGTTCATTCTTATTCACCACTGGTATTTTACTATTTCTTCAGTTTATGCACATTATAAGATATATATTTCATCCACAAGTTACAAAATTATAGGCATTTGTTTCACTTTCAATCATTTTCTGCTTCGAAACACATGTATTCCTCCATGTTTCTTGACTGGTCTTCTCATGAGACTTCTTTCCAAATACATTATTTTCGATTTCCATAATCACTTTTGAAGCAAAACTCACACACCCTTCATGATAATCCATAACCCCAATATTACCATTAGATGTATAACTGGTTGGAATGAATGATTTTGTATCAATATAATATTTCTTATATATTTTCAGATATCAATTCAATCCATGATTTAAAGTGAAACCAGTTATATTATTTATTCACTGTACAGTCTATTCATGCTTTTTCTTTATATTCATAGACACAGGGTACACCTCTTTGTAAACCCAATACTAATTTATACGTCTTCAAATTATTGGTCTCAGAAATGATGGAAGAAATACTCATGTCACCTTATCTACATATACATTTTATCACAGTAATATTTGGACACAAAAAGAAAAGGTCACACTTATGTTTGTACCAAAGCCTAAATGTAAAGTGAATATGGATTACTAAAAACATCCATGTCCAAGTTGCCTAATGCTCTCAAAAATCAATCCTATTTGTGACAATATATTTGTTTCTTCCTAAGATTATATATTCAAATTCAACCCTGTTGAAAACATCTAATCCTTTCTCTCACTTTATACTTTTCCTGATTTCATAATGTCTCTATTGATTGCTTTCCTACATATTTTCCCCAGTTCATCATTGTGACTGACTCTTCACATGTGCTGACATTTCCATTCACACTCTAATCGAAACCCTATTGCTAAGAAACTTTTGTTCCAAATCCTATAATCACTCTTCCTCCTAAACCTACTGACTATCTTCCTAATCCTACCTATTAATGCTTTCTGACTGGATGTTCTCTTCTACATTCAATAATCCAAGGTACAGGGTCTTATGCCATTGTATATCGATCTCTCTGAGACATCTCTGCAGAACATAATTCAATGCTAAGTAACACAATCCCTTGATCGCAATGCTAAGTATCACAATCCCTTGAAGCCCAATCCCCTTCTGGGCTTCAAATTTTACTTAGATTTCTGTTTTCCTACATACATTTCACCTCATTATTCTTGTACAATTATTCATCCAGCAGAATAATTTCTAACCCAAATCGAACATGTTATTAACCCTAACCATACACTGTTCCCTCAATTTAACTTTACAGAGGAGCAGGGACAAAGTTGGTCTTACAATATAGGAATGTAGGGGATCTTCCACCTGCTGAGAACCACAAAATTCCATGCAGAAATGATCACTGGAGAAGATGTAGGCAGCTATGAAGGACCTGAGAGAGCAAAAGTCATCTTCCCTGGCAAACAACATGGTCAGAATGAAGGGTTGTTTCTGAATCAGCCTTTCTCTTTTTAATGTAGAGAAGATGGACCAAACCAGGCCTGTGTGGAGAGCTGCTCCCGGGTGCCTATGGTTGATATAGCATTCTAACTTGTGAAAGTGTCACAGGAAGTAGGGGCAGCCTCTTTCTCATGGTAGCCTTGGAAGCAACTGTTAGGACAAAGAGGTTGCCAAGGCAGTGATCTGATTCAGTTCCTGAAGGAAGTGACCTCACATCACTTCTTTGGTGTTGGAACTCTCTGAACTTGGGATCCAGGAAGACAGGAACCCATAGCCAGTCCAGTCCCAGTCCCAGTGGTCTCCTTGTTTGGATTTACCAAGGACACAGACATTCATTTTTGGTACCTACTGATGTGAGTATGTCCAAAACGCAGGAAAGCTCTGAATAGGGTTTTTCCTGAGAAAGCAGGTAGTGGCACACTGCTGGCTCCTGACAAATTCACAGAGTTGCACAAGGAAAGCAGGTCTGAGACAGGAAGGCCATTTATTTGGAACATACTATGGCCCACGAGTCAGTGGAAACTCCAGATAGTCACAGACCTACTTGGGGGAAGGAGGTGTCTTTGTGGGTGTGGGTGGGGATTTGTGAATTTGTCTCATGTTCTGAGAATAGGTAGGAATGGCGGTTTGTTTGTTTTGGCGGGACCTGTTTGTAGTAAGTCGTTTGACAAGGCATGTGTTTGGATATCAGTGTATCCCACTGTGCCCCTGGTTGTAGACATTAGAAAAGAAAATGCATCAATGGATGAGTCCTGTCTAGTTGAAATCTTCTCAGCATTCATCCTGCCCGATTTATGAATGGACTGTGGCTTGTCTTATAGATGGGCAACACCTACTATCTTCCTAAGTTCCTGTTTTCTTCCTGAATTGTGGGCACTCTCCAGAATAGACTGATGGTTTTGTGTCCAAAATATGTACCACCTCCAAGCTCTGTGACATGGCCATGTACTACATAGCTGAAGGGAATGGTCAGCATCTCAGAAAACTCAGATATCAGTGTGACCAGGAAAGTCTCAGTGGAGAAACCCTGCTTTGGGAATTTTGCTTACCTATTGTTCTGTTGCACTGAATGTCAGGAACATCTTTGCCTCAGGCCACCCCTTTGTGAAGCATGAAGAAAACAGTTTTCAAATGGAAATAAATGGGCATCACCTGTGGCTCTTTGCTTAATTGCTTTGGAATGGGATGTGTCTGATTTAGGCTCTTGGCCCCCTGTGAGGCTGTGGCCTAGATTCTCAGAACCTGAGGGATCTAAAGAAAGATCTCTTGTGTATCCAAAACCAAAATGGCCAAAAGAGCAGTCATTGTGGATGAAGTCTCTCGAATTCTTCTAAGGATCCTGACCTCCATCAAGTGAGAATCAAGATCTTTTTGGTCAAATGAGTTTTTCAAAGCCCTGAAGAGGCTAGCCCAGAGGTGCTTGGTTTTTCTCATGACTCCATTTAACATTAAGAATCTAAACCGAAGAGTCAGTAGGCCTAAAATTGGAAAATCGAAGCAGTATTAACAGCAAGCCTTTTTGATCACTCATGGTTCACCGGAAGGGTGTCCAGGCCACCATGACTTTAGGCAAATGAGGGGCAAGGGAGCTTATTTTGGATACTGTCTTAGGCTGCGCAACTCATGAAAACCACCAGCCAGTGGTTATGATGTGTGTCTATATGGAAGAAGATGAGGGCCATGTGGGAGTGTTTTGGTTTTAATTGTGGTCATTTGTGTGGCGTTTGGAAGAGATGACTGGGTCCACCTGGGATTGAACTCAGGTGTGATTTACCTTAGAGACTGAGTTCTGGAACTGACCTCAGAGAAGTATTGCCATGAATTGTGTTGGGATTTTAGCAGGCCATGCATGAGAGTCACCCTTGGAAACTGAGATCTAAGCCCAGGGTTCCTTTCCACAGAGCACTGAGAATCTCAGCAAGGATATCACATGATTTTATTTTGAAAGACTTGACAGCCATAGTTGAGAGTCAAAACACACATGGACCTCACATTGTAGACCTCAATGGGCCTGGCTTCATGTGACCTTGGGCCACTCTTTGTGAAGCCTTTCCTGTGAGAGTTCTCCAGAGCTTTCATCGAAATGAGCTTACTCAATATTTAATGGCTCCTGAATGAATTTAAACCCACAGTGCCTCCAACTTCATCCTTCAAAAATGGCTAGATAACTACCACCAAATTTTGAAATTCCCATGACCAGGTGGCACTGGAGAACCTTTGGATGTCCTGTTGCTGATCATGAGTGTACCAGAAAATGCCTTCATTGACTGTGTTTCATGAAAATGGTGTAGAACAGAGATGCCAGTAAGTTGGAGCCTGCTGAGTAGTGGGCCTAGAGCAGTTGTGTGCAGGTGTGTGACAATACATCTGTGGTGGGGTCATGTGGATCTTACATTGGCTTTCAAATGGCTTGTGACTGACATGGTGCAGCTAGCAGAACTTTGTATGTAAAGGCATCATGTTACATGGAGAGTTTTCAGGGCAATATTCAGAATCAAGTTCCTATGGTAAAGGGGGCAAGCAATGGGGGATAGAAGCCTGGTTGGTGCATTCTCCTGCAGACCTTGACACACCATACGTTACAGGACTCCCTCCAGCATTGTGTCCCAGTTTAACTCTTTGTATGTCATGAACCAAATACAAAACACCCACTGCAGCAGCAAGAAACACCACGAAAAGTGGAGCATGACCAAATGATTTCAAATTCCAGACGGGGAGACACTTATCCCCCAGTGGCCACAGTTTAGCTACAAAGAGTGAATTCAGCACTGCTGCCTCATGTTCATTGGACAATAAGAATTCATGTCCTCCAGGTCACAAAAATGCAGACCCAAGTTTGATGGTCTCACTACAAAGGAAGCTAAAGTTTCTGACAACAACATATATTTCAAGTACCCAACCTCATTGTCAGTATCTCCAGAAGTGTTTAGGCCAGCAGAGTTCCATGTTTGTGGAGTTTTACCCTGTCCCTAAGGTTTGGAAACGTCTTTTCCACCTCAAAGGTTGTGAACTACTGAGCATTTTCCATTCTACGTATGTATTCACAGATTTTCTAACTCTTCTCCTCTAATTGTTTCTTACATGGGGCGTGGTTATTTCAGGCCATTGTTCTGAATGAGAGTGGGAATTTTTTGTGTGTAGCACATATTTGCATACACATTGGATTCATTTTCCAAATTTCCATTCGAAATACTGAATCCCTGACACGAACCCATACCCTACTAGACTCTGACTACTAATTCTAATATGATGCAGAAAAGTAACACAAACAGAATTGAAATACAAGCAGTTCAGACGAGGCATGGTGTATAGTTGATCTTGCCTTTTTCATGATAAATGTTAGGTGTTATAAATCCAGTCTATTTTTAATTGAAATAGATCTCCATGTGTTTTTAAAGTTAACAAATATGTGAATTCCTGTCTCCCTTTGTCTGTAGCCTATTCAGCAATGTATTTTTATATGCACACATCAAATCCTACCTGGTGTCACACCTACATTCTTGTGAGGTGACTGACTTGGGAGATACAATTTGTGAGAAGACATCACTCCTCCTAAACGCTGTTGGAACTGAAAATTCAAATAATGGGTGAGCTTCCTAGTAGAACAACATTATACATAAATCCCTGTTAAGAAAATTGAATATTTTTGGATCTGTGATTGATGTATATTTCATGGTGAATTTCGATTTGCATATATGTTGCTACATTTTAATATCTGTGTGTGTGTGTGTGTGTGTACACACACACACCCACACACTCTCCAGATTTTTCAAAATATGAAATATATGTATCTTATTTACACTCCCTAAATTCATTTGTGTTCAAGTATGTGGATTTAAAATCAACTTTTCACAAGATTTTTCGCAGAAATATTTATCCACCTGAAATACATATTTGTTTCCTAGTACTGAAAACTAACTTCAGTGAATGGTACATACAAATCCTGTTGATAGCCACAGCCAAGGTTCTCCAGTAAGGACCATATGTAGTTTTGAACAACCAAAGGCAGGCATGGTCCCTAAGCCACATGCTTGTTGTTTAAACAGAGAGGGGGAGATGTTGAGAGCCACAGCCAAAGGGGCCCCAGGAAACCTCCAACTGCCAGCAAACTTCCAGCTGCCGGCTGATGATTGGCTCACAGCGGCCCCAGCAACATCTAGCTCATTGGCTCCTCTGTGGTGATGCTCACTGCAGATGCTCATTGAGCTGTTTCCCCGCCCATTCAAACTGCCAGTGGATGATTGGCTCACAGAGGCCCCAGCAACATCTAGCTGATTGGCTCCTCTGTGGTGATGCTCAATGGGATGTTTCCTTGCCCTTTCAGACAACGGAGCTGCTCATTGGTGGACTTTTTTGGCTCCGCCCATGTGACCCAGCCAATCGGCCTCAAAAGGAGGAGGCTTGTGGTTGAGGGAGAGGCTTGTGGGAAGACTGTGGTGGCAGTTGGGCTCTGAGGGTTTTTCCTGAGAAGCTGTTTTGTTTGGTTTGTGTGGTTCTAAAAATAAAGTTCGTTTCTTTTGACAGTTGGCTCCTGAATTGTGCCCAGCCAGACTGATGATAATCATGTAAAATGTTGATTTTAAATCCACATACATGAACTTGAATGAATTTAGGGAGTGTATAATAAGACACATTTATTTCATGTTTTGGAAAATCTGGAAAATCTCGTGAATATATATATATATATATATATATATATATATATATATAAATATATATATATACATACATATATATAAATATATATATATATATACATATATATACATATACACACACACAACAATAAAATGTAGCAATATATATGCCAATCAAAATTTATCATGAAATATATATCATCCACATATCTAAAAATATTCATTTTACTGAACATGGATTTATGTATGATGTTGTTCACTAGGAAGCTCACCCATAGGTTGAATTTTCAGTTCCATCAGTATTTAGGGGAAGTTATCTATTCTCATAATTTGTATATTCCAAAGTCAGTGAGCTCACAAGAATGTACGTGTGTTACCAGGTAGGAGTCTATATATGCATAAAAATATACATGTTCTAAAGAGGCTACAGAGAAAAGGAGACAGGAATTTACATATGTGTTAACTTTGAAAACTCATGGAGAAATTTTACAATGAAAAGTTGACTAGATTCATAACACATATCCTTGATAAAGGAGAAGGAAAATCCAAGTATACACCATGCCTCCTACAAAAGGCCTGTATTTCTATTCTGTTAGGTTTCTTTTTCTCCATCATTTTAGGATAAGTAGTCAGAGTCTAGTAGGGTATGGGTTAGTGTCGGGAATTCAGTATTTCAAATGGAAAATAGGATAATGTATCCAATGTGTATGCAAATATGTGCTACGCAATAATCTTCCCACTCTCACCTAGAACAATGCCTTGACATTACCTTTGCCCCAAGTGAGACACAATTAGAGGAGAAGAGTAAGAAAATCTGTGAATACATATCTGGAATGGAAAATTCTCAGGATTTCTCAACCTGGGAGCAGGTAGAGGAGTTTCCAGAAGTAAGGAACTGGGTAAACACTCCACAACCATGGAGGTCTGCTGGAAAAAAGACTTCTGGAGAAACTGCCTCTGAGGTGTGGCACTTGAAATATATGTTGTTGTCAGTAGCTTTGTCTTCATTTGTAGTGAAACCATCAAAGCTGGGTCTGAATCTATGTGACCTGGAGAACATGGTTTCTTATTTTCCAATGAACCTGAGGCAGCAGTGCTGATTTTTCTCTTTGTAGGTAAACAGAGGCCACTGGGCCAAAGTGTCTAACTGTGTGGACGATGAAGCCATTTAGTCATCCTTCAATTTTCATGGTGTTTCTTGGTGCTGAACTGGGAGTTTGGAATTTGCTTCAAGAAATACAAGGAGTTCAACTGGGACATAGTGTTGGAGGGAGTTCTGTGACATGTGGTGGGTCAGAGTCTCCAGGAGAACGCACCAATCTGGCTTCTATCCCACATAGCTTGCCCCCTTGACCATAGCAACCTGATTCTGAACATTGCCCTGAAACCTCTCCATATAACAAGATGCCTTTGCATATAAGGGTCTGCTGGGTGCACCATGTCAGCTAAAAGCCATTTGGAAATCAATGGCAGATCCACATGGCACCACCATAAATATTTTATCACACACCTGCACACCACAGTTCTGGGCCAAATACTCCGCAGTCTCCATCTAACCGGCATCTCTGTTCTACACCACTTTCATTATACCCAATCAATCAAGGCACTGTCTGGTACACTAATGATGAGCAACAGAACATCAAAGGTTCTCCAGTGCCACCTCATCATGCGAATTTCAAAAATTTCATGGTATTTATCTAGCCATTTTACAAGGATGAAGTTAGAGGCATTATTTGTTTCAATTCTTTCAGGAATTATTCAATGTTGAGGAAGCTCATTTCAAGGAATGTTCTGGAGAACTCTCACAGGCAAGGCTTTCCAAAGAGTGGCCAAATAGTCACATGAAGCCAGGCCAATTGAGGTCTACAATGTGAGGTCCATGTGTGTTTTGACTCTCAACTATGTCTGGCAAGTATTTCAAAATAATATCATATGATATTCTGTCTGAGATTCCCAGTGCTCTGTGGAAAGCCACCCCAGGCCTAGATCTCAGTTTCAACGGGCGACTCTCATGGGTGGCCGCCTAAAATCCCAACACAAATCATGGCAATACTTCTCTGAGGTAAGTTCCAGAACTCAGTCTCTAAGGGGAATCACACCAGAGTTCAAGCCCTGGTGGACCCAGTCATCTCTTCCGACTGCCACATAAATGACCACAAGGAAAACCAAAAAACTCCCAAATGGCCCTCATCTTCTTCCATATAGACGCTCATCATAACCTCTGGCTTGACGTTTCCTTGAGGGGCACAGCCCAAGACAGTGTCCAAAATAATCTCCCTTTCCTCTCATTTGCCTAAAGTCAAGGTGGCCTGGAGACCCATTCTGTGAATCAGGAGTGATCAAATAACCCTGACTTTAGTACTGCTCTGCTTCTCTAATTTGAGGCCTACTGTCTGTGGAGTATAGATTCTTGATGTGAATTGGAGTAATGAAAAAACCCAATAACCCATTGGCTACCCTCTGCAGGGTTTTGAAGAACTCATTTGACCCAATAAATCCCTATTCTCATTTTATGGAGGTCAGGAACCTTACAGAGGAAGGTGAGAGACTTCATCCTCAATGAATGCTTTTTGGGCCATTTTGGTTTTTGATGTGCCTTCTGGAATGTTACATATGTTTTTTTTTTTTTTTGGTTTTAGTGCCTTCTGGAATGTTACATAATTTTTTTCTTTAGACATTATTGCCAGAGTTCCTATCTTCATCCCAGTGCAGGTGAAATCAAAGATAATTCCAATCTACAGCTTCTGCAATAGCCATCCCTGTACTGCTTGCAGAACTTGCCTGGACACATGTGAACTCACCTAAATGCATTGTGAACTATCTGTTGGTGCAGCGACTTGTCGTAGTGTTGGGGTATATTTGCTGATGATGTCATCGGTGGTACAATTTTTCCAAAAGGAGCCGTCAATTGGCTTGGTGTATCTTCCTCCCTTCTGCGTGTCATGATCGTCCAGCTAAAATTTGGGGGGGCCAACAGAGGTGAGGCAAAGAACCTCACCCACCCCCGCTGGTACAAAGACCTCTCCACAGGTGTGGCTCTATACTGGACGGGTAGTCAGTGACGGGTAAGATCCAATTGCAATGGTACCAACTTAACGGGTAAAGACCATATGTACTATTGGACAACCTAAGGCAGGCACGGTCCCTAAGCCACATGCGTGTTGTTTAAACAGAGAGGGGAAGATGTTGAGAGCCACAGCCGAAGGGGCCCCAGCAAAATTCCTGCTGCCAGCAAACTTCCAGCTGCCGGCTGATGATTGGCTCACAGAGGCCCCAGCAACAACTAGCTGATTGGCTCCTCTGCGGTGATGCTCAATGGGCTGTTTCCCTGCCCTTTCAGACCACAAAACTGCTCATTGGGGGACTTTTTTTGACTTTGCCCACATGACCCAGCCAATCGGCCTCAAGAGCAGGAGGATTGTGGGAGGCGGAGAGAGGCTCATGTGGGAGGGAGAGGTTTTGGGAAGCCAGTGGTGGCAGTTGGGGCTCTGGAGGTTTTTCCTGAGAGGCTGTTTTGTTTGGCGTGTGTGGTTCTAAAAATAAAGTTCGTTTCTTTTGGCAAGTGGCTCCTGATTGTGCCCAGCAAGACTGCGGCATTATCCTAATATTTCTACAATAACTGACCCAGTTTAACATCAATGCAAGTAGATTCCTGTGGGAGAGGACATGATGTGTATTTTGACGTTCATTTTTATGTAACAGTGGTACATTACTATTTCTTCAGTTTATGCACATCATAGGATATATATTTGATCCACAAGTTCACAAATATATAGGCATTTGTTTCACTTTCAATCACTTTCTGCTTCAAAACACATGTATTCCTCCAGGTTTCTTGACTGGTCTTTTCATGAGACTTCTTTCCAAACACATTATTTCCGATTTCCATAATCACTTTTGAAGCAAAACTCACACATTCTTCATGAAAAACCATAATGCTGATATAACCATTAGATATATTACTGGTTGGAATGAAGGATTGTATATCAATGTAAGATTTTCTGTATATTTTCAGATATCAATTCAATCCATTATTTAAAGTTAGAACCAGTTATAATATTTATTTACAGTATGGTCTATTCATGCATTATTTCTATAATTATAGACACAGTGTACACCATTTTTACCTCCAAAAATAATTTATACGTCTTCAAAATATTGCTCCCAGAAATGGTGGAAGAAATACTCATGTCACCTGATCTACATATACATTTTACCACAGTAGTATTCTGCACACAGAAAGAAGAGGTCAAACTTATGTTTGTACCAAAGCCTAAATGAAAAGTGAGCATGGATTACGGAAAACATCCATGTCCATGTTGCCTAATGCTCTCAAAAGTTCATCCTATTGGTGACTACATGTTTGTTTCTTCCTAAGATTATATATTCAAACTCAAGCCTGTTGAAAATGTATAATTCTATCACTCACTTTATACTTTGCCTGATATCCTAATGTCAATTGATATCTGCATTCCTACTTTTTTCCCCAGTTCATCCTTTTGACAGACTCTCCACATGTGCTGACAATTACATTCACTCTATCCGAAACCCTACAGCTAAAGATCTTTTTATCCAAATCCTATACTCACTCTTCTTTCAAAACCTACCAACTATCTTACTAATCCTACAAATTATCCCTTTTTGACTGGATGTTCTCTTCAACATTCAATAAACCAAGGTACAAGTAATTATGCCATTGTATATCGATTTATCTGAGACATCTGTGCAGAATATAATTCAAAGCTAAGAATCCCAGCTAAGGGTCCAATGCAATTCTGGGCTTCAAATATTACCTAGATGTCTGTTTTCATACTTATAATTCACTTATATTCTTATAAATATCCCACGTTCCCAATACCATAATTCATCCCGCAGAATGATTCCTAACCCAAATGGAACATGTTATTAACCCTGACCATACACTGTTCTCTCAATCTAACTTTACTGAAGAGCAGGGACAGAGTTGGTCTTTCAATACAGAAATTAGGGGATCTTCCACTTGCTGAGAACCTCCAAGGTCATTAAAGAAATGATCCCAGGATTAAATGTAGGCAGCTATGAATGACGTCAGAGAGCAAAAGTCATCTTCCATGACAAACAACCTGGTTAGCATGAAGGGATGTGTCTGAATCAACATTTCTTTTCTTAATGTATAGAAGATGGACCAAACCACGCCTATCTGGAGAGCTTTTTTTGGGTGCCTATGGTTGATATACCATGCAAAATTGTGAAAGTTTCACTGGAAGTAGGGGCAGCCTCCAACTCATTGGACTCTTGGAAGCAACTGTTAGGACAAATTGGTTGCCAAGGCAGTAACCTGATTCAGTTCCTGAAGGAAGTGACCTACGTCACTTCCTTGGTGAAGGAATTCTCTGAACTTGGGATCCATGAAGACAGGCACCCAGAGCCAGTCCCAGTCCCAGTCCCAGTGGGCTCACTTGTTCGGTTTTACCAAGGACAGGGTCAGTCTTTCTTGGTACCTACCTATGTGAGGATAGCCAAAGGCCAGGAGAGCTCTGAAGAGGGACCTTTTCTGAGAAAGCAGGTAGTGGCTCACCGCTGCCTCCTGACAACTTCACAGAGTTGGCCAAGGAGACCAGATCTGAGTCAGGACAGGACATTTCGGGAGAACATTGTATGGCCAACCAGTCAGAGGACACTCTGGATACTCACAGACCTACTTGGGGGAAGGAGGTGCCTTTGTGGGAGTGGTTGTGGTTTTGTGGTTTTGTCACAT
This sequence comes from Callospermophilus lateralis, assembly GCF_048772815.1. Taxonomy (NCBI): domain Eukaryota; kingdom Metazoa; phylum Chordata; class Mammalia; order Rodentia; family Sciuridae; genus Callospermophilus; species Callospermophilus lateralis. Next base: position 214,388 of record NW_027513225.1, read on the forward strand.
GTTCTGAGAATAGGGAGAAAATGCGGTTTGTTTGGTTTGGATTGCACTGTTTCTAGTAAGTCGTTTGACATGTGAGTGTTTCTATGTCTGTGTATCCCACTGTGTCTGTGGTTGTAGACATTAGAAAAGAGAATGAATTAATGGATGTGTCCTGTCTAGTAGAAAGCTTCCTGGCATTCATCCTGCCCAATTGATGAATGGACCACGGCTTGCCTTCTGGATGGGCAAAACCTACTATCTTCCTAAGATCCTGTTTTCTTCCTGAATTCTGGCCACTCTCCAGAATAGGCTCATGGTTTTGTGTCCAAGATATATACAACCTCCAAGCTCTGTGACATGACCATGTACTTGATAGCTAAAGTGAATGGGGAGCATCTCAGAAAACTCAGATATCAGTGTGACCAGGAAAGTCTCAGTGGAGAAACCCTGCTTTGGGTCTTTTGCTTACCTGTTTTTCTGTTGCCCTAAATGTCAGGAAGGTTTTTGCCTCTGGCCACCCCTTTGTGAAGCCTGAAGAAAACAGTTTTCAAATGAAAATGAATGGGCATCACCTGTTGCTCTTTGCTTAATTGCTTTGTAAAAGGATGTGTCTGAATCAGCCTCTTGGTTCTGTGTGAGGTTGTGGCTTAGATTCTCAGCACCTGATGCATCTAAAGATAGATTCCATGTGTGCACTCAAAACAGAAATGGCAAATGAGTCTCTTGCCTTCCTCTATTAGATTCCTGACCTTCATCAAGTAAGAATCAGGATCCTTTAGTTCAAATGAGTTCTTTGAACCCCTGCAGAAGTGCTTGGGTTTGCTGATGACTCCAAATCACATAAAGAATCTATACCTGACAGTCAGTAGGCCTCAAATTGGAAAAGCAGAACAGTATTAACTACATCCCTATTTGATCAGTTCTGGTTCACAGGAAGGGTGTGTAGGCCACCGTGACTTTCGGCAAATTAGGGGCAAGGGAGCTTATTTTGGACGGTGTCTTGGTCTGCGCCCCTCATGGAAACCTCCAGCGAGAGGTTATGATGAGTGTCTATATGGAAAAACATGAGGGCCATGTGGGAGTGTTTTGGTTTCAATTGTGGTCATTTGTGTGGCAGTTGGAAAAGATGACTGTGTCCACCTGGGTTTCAACTCTTGTGGGATTCCCCTTGGAGACTGAGTTCTGGAACTGACCTTAGAGAAGTATTGCCATGAATTGTGTTGGGATTTTCGGAGGCCACACATGAGAGTCACCCTTGGAAACTGAGATCTAGGCCCAGGGTGGCTTTCCACAGAGCACTGGGAATCTCAGCGAGGATATCACTTGATTATATTCTGAAAAACTTGGAAGCAATAGTTGAGAGTCAAAACACACATGGACCTCACATTGTAGACCTCAATGTGGCTGGCTTTATGTGACATTGGGCCACTCTTTCGGAGGACTTGCCTGTGAGAGTTCTCTAGAGCTTCCATTGAAATGAGCTTCCTCAACATTTAATGGTTCCTGAATGAATTGAAACTCACAGTACCTCCAACTTCATCCTTGAAAAATGGCTAGAAAATACCATGAAATTTTTGAAATTTCCATGACCAGCTGGCACTGGAAATCCATTTGATGTCCTGGTGCTTATCATGAGTATACAAGACAGTGTCTGGTTTGACTGAGTTTCATGATAATGGTGTAGAAAAGAGATGCCAGTAAGTTGGAGCCTGCTGAGTAGTGGGCCAAGAGCAGTAGAGTGTAGGTGTGTGAAAAAAACATCTGTGGTGCGGCCACGTGGATCTGCCATTGGCTTAGAAATGGTTTGTGACTGACATGTGCAGCTAGCAGACCTTTGGATGTAAAGGCATCTTGTTGAATGGAGAGGTTTCAGGGCAATGTTCAGAATCATATTGCTATGGTCAAGGGGGCAACTATGTGTGATAGAAGCCTGCTTGGTACATTCTCCTGCCGATCCTGACCACAACATGTGACAGAACTCCCTGCAGCACTGTATCGCAGTTAAACTCCTTTATTTCGTAAAGTAAATACCAAACTTTCAGTGCAGCATCAAATAACATGACGAAATGTGAAGGATGATCAAATGGCTTCACAGTCCACACGGGGAGACACATAGACCCCAGTAGCCCCAGTTTGCCTACAAAGAGAGAATTCAGCACTGCTGCCTCGTGTTTATAGGAAAATAAAAAACCATGTTCTTCAGGTCACATAGTTGCAGACTCAGCTTTGATGGTCTCACTACAAAGGAAGCTAAAGCTCCTGACAACAACATATATTTCAAGTGCCCAACCTCAGAGGCATTTTCTCAAGAAGTCTTAAGGCCGACACAGCTCCATGTTTGTGGTATTTACCCTGTCCCTTACTTTTGGAAACTCCTCTACCACCTTCAAGGTTGTGAACTCCTGAGCATTTTCCATTCCAGATATTTATTATGAACTCAAACAACAACAAGTGCTGGTGAGGATGTGGAGAAAAGGGTAAACTTGTACATTGCTGGTGGGACTGCAAATTGGTGCAGCCAAATTGGAAAGCAGTATGGAGATTTCTTGTAGAACTGGGAATGGAACCACCATTTGACCAAGGTATTCCCCTTCTCAGTCTATTCCCTAAAGACCTAAAAAAAATGCTACAGGGACACTGATACATTGATGTTCATAGCAGCACAATTTACAATAGCAAGACTGTGGAACCAACCTAGATGCACTTCGATAGATGAATGGATAAAAAATGTGGCATTTATACACAATGGAATATTACTCTGCATTAAAAAATGACAAAATGATATAACTTGCAGAGAAATGGATGGCATTAGAGCAGATTATGCTAAGTGAAGCTAGCCAATCCGTAAAACCAAATGCCAAATGTCTTTATTGATATAAAGAGAGTAACTAAGAACAGAGTAGGGACGAATAGAATTAGAAGAAAATTAACATTAAACAGGGATGAGAGGAGGAAGGGAAAGGGAGAGAGAAGGGAAATTGCATGGAAATAAAAGGAGACCCTCAGGGTTATATAAATTACATACAAGAGGAGGTGAGGGAAAGGAAAAAATTATACAAGGAGGAGAAATGAATTACAGTAAAGAGGTAGAGAGAGAAGAGGGGAGGGGAGGTAAGGGGAGGGGGATAGTAGAGGTTAGGAAAGGCAGCAGAATAAGACAGACACTAGTATGGCAATACGTAAATCAATGGATGTGTAACTGATGTGATTCTGCAATCTGTTTACGGGGTAAAAATGGGAGTTCACTACCTACTTGAAACACAGTGTGGAATATGATATATCAAGAACTATGTAATGTTTTGAACAAGCATAAATAAAAATTAAAAAAAAAAGAAAACTAACTTTGGTGAATGGTGCAAAGAAATCCTAATATTTCTACAGTAACTGACACAGTTTAACATCAATGCGAGTAGATTCCTGTGGGACATGATGTGTATTTTGATGTTCATTTTTATTCAACACTGGTACATTACTATTTCTTCAGTTTATTCACATCATATTATAATATTTCATCCACAAGTAAGCAAATTTATCGTCATTTTTTTCAATTTCAATCACTTCCTTCTTCAGAACTCATAAATTCCTCGGTGTTCCTTGACTGGCCTTTTCATGAGACTTCTTTCCAAACACATTATTTTCGATTTCCATAATCACTTTTGAAGCAAAACTCACACAAACTTCATGATAAACCGTAACCTAATATTAACATTAGGTGTATAACTGGTTGTCATGAATGATTGCATATCAATATAAGATTTCTTATATATTTTCAGATATCAATTCAATCCATTACTTAAAGTGGAACAAGTTATATTATTTATTGAAATTAAGGTCTATTCATGCATTATCTGTATATTCATAGAAACAGGGTACACCTCTTTTTACCCCCAATGCTAATTTATACGTCTTCAAAATACTGCTCCTAGAAATGGTGGAAGAAATAATCATGTCATCTGATCTACATACACATTTTATCACAGTAATATTCTGGAAACAAAATGCAAAGGTCCCACTTAGGATTGTACCAAAGTCTAAATGGAAAGTGAACATGGATTACTAACAACATCCATGTCCATGTTGCCTAATGCTCTCAAATGTCAATCCTATTGGTGACCTACATATTTGTTTCTTCCTAAGATTAGATATTCAATCTCAACCCTGTTGAAAATGTCTTATCCTATCACTCACTTTATACTTTGCCTGATTTCCTAATGTCTCTATTGATATCTGCTTTTCTACAAATTTTCCCCATTTCATCATTGTGTCTGATTTCTTCATATGTGCTGACATTTATATTCACTCACTGCCCGAAAAAAAATTGCTAAAAAACTTTTGTTACATATCCTATACTAACTCTACTTGCTAAACATAATGACTATCTTCTTAATCCTACCGACAATCCCTTTTGACTTGGATGTTCTCTTCAGCATTCAATCATCCAAGGTTCAAGTTCCTCTGCCATTGTATATCCATTTATTTGAGACATATGTGCACAATTCAAAGCTAAATATCCCAATCAACTGCCCAAAGCCCTTCTGGGATTCAAATCTTACTTTAATTTCTGTTTTCATACATATATTTAACCTCGATATTCTTATAAATATCACAGGTTCCCAATACCATTATTCATCCAGCAGAATGATTCCTAACCCAAATCGAACATGAAATTAACCCTAACCATACACTGTTCACTCAATCTAACTTTACAGAAGAGCAGAGACAGATTGTTCTTACAATACAGGAATGTAGGGGATGCTCCACCTGTTAAGAACCTCAAAGGTCCATGCAGAAATGATCCCTGGAGAAGATGTAGGCAGCAATGAAGGACCTGAGAGACAAAAAGTCATTTTCCATGGCAAACAACCTGGTCAGGATGAAGGGTTGTGTCTGAATCAGCCTCACTCTTCTTAATGTAGAGAAGATGGACCAAACCAGGCTTGTGTGGAGAGCTGTTCCCGGGTGCCTAAGGTTGATATACCATTCTAAGTTGTGAAAGTGTCAAAGGAAGTAGGGGCAGCCTCCATCTCATGGGACCCTTGGAAGCAACTGTTAGACAAAGTGGTTGCCAAGGCAGTGACCTCATTCAGTTCTTGAAGGAAGTGACCTACCTCACTTCCTTGTTGATGGAACTTTCTGAACCTGGGACCAAGGAAACCAAGCACCAGAGCCAGTCCCAGTCCCAGTCCAAGTGGTCTCATTTGTTTGGAATCACCAAGGACAGAGTCAGTCTTCTTGGTACTGACTGATGTGAGGATGGCCAAATGCCAGGAAAGATCTGAACATGGGCCTTTCCTGACTAAGTATGTAGTGGCTCACCCCTGGCTCCTGACTGCTTCACAGAGTTGGACAAGGAGACCAGATCTGAGACAGGACAGACCATTAAAGGGGAACATAGTATGGCAAACCTGTCAGAGGACACTCCGGATAATCACAGCCCTACTTTGGGGAAGGAGGTGTCTTTTTGAGTGTGGGTGTGTGGTTTTGTCTCTGTTCTGAGAATAGGTAGAAAAGGAGGTTTCTTTGGTTTGGAGTGAACTGTTTCTAGTAAGTCGTTTTACATGGTGAGTGTTTCTATTTCTGTGTATCCCACTGTGTCCGTGGTTGTATACATTATAAAAGAGAATGCATCAATGCATGTGTCCTCTTTAGTAGAAAGCTTTCCAGTATTCATCCTGCCCATTTAATGAATGGAGCGTGGTTTCCATATCGATAGGAAACACCTACTACCTTTTTAAGTCCCTGTTTTCTTTCTGAATTCTGACAACTCTTAAGAATAGGCTCTTGGGTTTGTGTCCAAGATATGTACCACCTCCAATCTCTGTCACATGGCCATGTACTGGATATCTGAAGGGAATGGCCAACATCTCAGAAAACTCAGATATCAGTGTGACCAGAAAAGTCTCAGTGGAGAAACCCTGCTTTGGCTCTTTTGCTAACCTATTGTTCTGTTGCCCTGAATCTCAGGATGTCTTTGCCTCTGGCCACCCCTTTGGGAAGCCTGAGGAAAACATTTTTTCAAAAGGAAATGAAGGGCATCACCTGTGGCTCTTTGCTTAATTGCTTTGAAAAAAGATGTGTCTGAATCAGCCTCTTGGCCCTGTGTGAGGCTGTGGCTTAGATTCTCAGCACCTGATGGATCAAAAGAAAGGTCCCATGTGTGCATCCAAAACCAAAATGGCAAATATTCACTCATTGTGAATGAATTCTTTTACCTTCCTCTGTTAGGATCCTGAATTCCATCAAGGGAGAATAGGAATCCTTTGGGCCAAATGAGTTCTTCAAATCTCTGCAGAGGGGCTTGTGTTTTCTCATGACTCAAATTCACATAAAGAATCTAAACCACAGAGTCAGAAGGCCTCAAATTGAAAAAGCTGAGCAGTATTAATGTCAGGTCTATTTGATCACTCCTGGTTTACAGGAAGTGTGTCCAGGCCACCTTGATGTTAGACAAATGAGGGGAACAGGACCTTAATTTGGATACTGACTTGGGCTGTGGACCTCATTGAAAACTCCAGCCAGACGTTATAAGGAGTGTCTATATGGAAGAAGATGAGGACCATGTGGGAGTGTTTTGGTTTTAATTGTGGTCATTTGTGTGGCGGTTGGAAGAGATGACTGTTCCACTGGGCTTGAACTCTGGTGTGATTCCCCTTAGAGACTGAGTTCTTTAACTGACCTCAGAGAAGTATTGCCATGAATTGTGTTGGGATTTTAGGAGGCCACACATGAGAGTCGCCCTTGGAACCTGAGATCTAGGCCCAGGTTGGATTTCCACAGAACACTGGGAATTTCAGCCCGGATATTACATACAATTTTTCTTAAAGACTTGGCAGCCATATTTGAGTTTAAAACACACATGGACCTCACATTGTAGATCTCAATGGGCCTGGCTTCATGTGACATTTTGGCCACCCTTAGGGAAACCATGCCTGTGAGAGTGCTCCAGTGCTTTCATTGAAATTAGCTTCTTCACCATTTAATGGTTCCTGAATTAATTGAAGCCCTCAGAGCCGCAAACTTCATCCGTGAAAAATGGCTAGAAAATTACCATGAAATTTTTGATATTTTCATGTTCAGCTGGCACTGAAAAAACTTTGGATGTCCTGTTTCTGATCCTGAGTATACCAGACACTGCCTTGATTGACTTTGTTTCATGAAAATGGTGTAGAACAGATATGCCAGTAAGTTGGAGCCTGGTGAGTAGTTGGCCTAGAGCAGTGGTATGCAATTGTCTGATAAAACATCTGTGTTGCGTCCATGTGGATCAGCCATTGGCTTCCAAATGGCTTGTGACTGACATGGTGCAGCCAGCAGACCCATATATGTAAAGGCATCTTATTGCTATTCTCAAGGGGGCAATCTACGTGGGATAGAACCTGGGTTGGTGCATTCTCCTGAAGACCCTGACTCACCATACCTTAAAGAACTCCCTCCACCACTCTGTCCCATTTTAACTCCTTGTATTTCTTGAAGTAAATACCAAACTCCCAGTGGAGCAGCGAGAAACACCACGAAAAGTGGAGGATGACCAATTGGCTTCACAGTCCACACTGAAAGACACTTAGACCCCAGTGTCCATAGTTTACCTACAAAGAGAGAATTCAGCACCGCTGCCTCATGTTCATTGGATAATAAGAAACCATGTCCTCCAAGTAACATAGATGCAGACCCAGCTTTGATGGTCTCTCTACAAAGGAACTAAATCTCCTCAGAACATCAAATATTTCAAGTGCCCACCCTTAGAGGCAGTTTCTCAAAAAGCATTTAGGCCAGCAGAGCTGCATGTTTGTGGAATGTTTACCCTGTCCCTTACTTTTAGAATCTTCTCTACCACCTCCAAAGTTGTAAACTCCTGAGAATACTCCATTCCAGATATATTCACAGATTTTCTAGCTCTTATCCTCTAATTGTGTCTTACTTGAGAAGAATGTAATGTCAAGGCATTGTTCTGGATGAAAGTGGGAAGATTTTTGTGTAGCACATATTTGCATACACATTGGATTCAATTTCCTATTTTTCATTAGAAATGCTGAATCCCTGAAACTAACATATACCCTATTAGACTCTGACTACTAATCCTAATATGATGGAGAAAAATAACACAAACAGAATAGAAATACAAGCAGTTTAGAGGAGGTATGTTTTATAGTTGGAGTTGCCTTTTGCATGGTATAGTGTAGCAGTTATAAATCTAGTCAATTATTTGTTGAAATAGTTCTCCATGCGATTTTTAAGTTAACAAATAAGTGAATTCCTGTCCCCCTTTCTCTGTAGCCTATTCAGCACATGTATTTTTATATCCACATATAGAATCCTACTTGGTACCACACGTACATTCTTGTGAGGTGGCTGACGTGGCAGATACAAATTGGAAGAAGAGATCACTCCTCCTAAACGCTGCTTGAACTGATAATTCAAATGTGAGTGAGCTTCCTAGTTGAACAACATTATACATAAATCCATGTTCAGTAAAATGAATATATTTGGATCTGTGAATGATATACATTTCATGGTGAATTTCGTTTGGCATATATATTGCAATTTTTAATGTCTCTCTCTTTGTCTGTATATAAATATATATATATATATATATATATATATATATATATATATATATATACATGCTCAAGATTTTTCAAAACATGAAATATGTGTCTTATTACACACTTCCTAAATTCATTCATATTTATGTTGTGGATTTATAATCAACTTTTCACAAGATTATTCTCAGAAATATTCATCCACCTGAAATACGTATTTGTTTCTTTGTACTGTTTCCACCCCAGATATGCATTCACGGATTTTCAAACTCTTCTACTCTAATTGTGTCTTACTTGGGGTGAAGGTAATGTAAAGGCATTTTTCTGGATGAGAGTGGGAAGATAATTGTGTAGCATATATTTTATACACGTTGGATTCATTTTCCTATATTCCATTGAAAATACTGAATCCCTGACAATAACGCATACCCTACTATACTTTGTCTACTAATCCAAATATGATGGAGAAAAACAACCTAAACAGAATAGAAATACAAGCAGTTCAGAGGAGGCATGGGGTATAGTTGGACTTGCCATTTGCATGATAAATGGTAGGTGTTATAAATCTAGTCAATTTTTAATTGAAATAGTTCTCCATGTGTTGTTAAAGTTAACAAATATGTAAATTCCTCTCTGCCTTTCTCTGTAGCCTATTCAGCACATGAATTTTTATATGCTTATATAGAATACCTGGTATCACACGTTCATTTTTGTGAGGTGACTGACTTGGCAGATACAACTTGTGAGAAGAGATCACTCCTCTAAACGCTGTTGGAACTGAAAATTCAAACTATGGGTGAGCTTTCTAGTAGAACAACATTATACATAAATCCTTGTTCAGTAAAATAAATATTTTTGCATCTGTGGATGCTATATATTTTATGATGAACTTCGATTGGCATATATATTCCTACATTTTAATGTCTGTGTGTGTGTTTTGTGTGTGTGTGTGTGTGAGTGTATATATATATATATACATATATATAATTATATGTGTATATATATACACATATATATAATTATGAATATATATATATATATATATATATATATATATACACTGACTTGATTTTTAAAATATGAAATATATGTATCTTAAATACACTCCCTAAGTTCATTCATGTTCAAAAATGTGGATTTATAATAAACTTTTCACAAAATTATTCTCAGAAATATTCATCCACCTGAAATACACATTTGTTTCATAGTTCTGAAAACTAACTTCAGTAAATGGTGCTTACAAATCCTAATATTTGTACATTAGCTGACCCAGATTAACATCAATCAAGTAGATTCGTATGGGACATGATGTGTATTCTGACGTTTATTTTCATTCAACACTGGTACATTACTATTGCTTCAGTTTTTACAAATCATAGGAAATATATATTTCATCCACAAGTTCACAAATTTATACGCATTTGTTTCACAATCACTTCCTGCTTCATAAAACATGTATTCCTCCAGGTTTCTTGACTGGTCTTTTCATGAGACTTCTTTCCAAACACATTATTTTCGATTTCCATAATCACTTTTGAAGCAAAACTCACACACCCTTCATGATAAACCATAAACTTAATGTGGCCATTAGATATTTCACTGGTTGGAATGAATGTTTGTATGTCAATATAAGATTTCCTGTATTTTTTCAGATATAATTTCAATCCATTATTTAAAGTCAGAACCAGATATATTATTTATTCACAGTATGGTCTATTCATGCATTATCTCTATATGCACAGACATAGGGTACACCTCTTTTTACCCCCATTACTAATTTATACGTCTTGAATATGTTGCTGCCAGAAATGGTGGAAGAAATAGTCATGTCACCTGATCTAAATGTACGTTTTATCACAGTAATATTCTGAACAAAAAAAGCAAAGGTCACACTTAAGATTGTAGCAAAGACTAAATGAAAAGTGAGCATGGATTACTAAACATCCATGTCCAGGTTGCCTAATGCTGTCAAATGTCAATCCTATTGGTCACTACATATTTGTTTCTTTCTTAGATTATATATTCAAACTCAACCCTGTTGAAAATATCTAATCCTATCACTCATTTTATACTTTGCCTGATTTCGTAATGTCTCTATTGATATCAGCTTTCCTAACTATTTTCCCCAGTTCATCATTGTGACAGTCTCTTCACTTGTGCTGACATTAACATTCACTGTCTACCGGAAACCTTATTGCTAAACAACATTTGGTCCAAATCCTATACTCACTCTTCTTTCTAAACCTACTGAGAATCTTCCGAATCCTACCGACTATCCCTTTTGACTGGAAGTTCTCTTCTACATTTAATCATCCATGGTACAAGGACCTAAGCCATTGTATATCGATTTACCTGACACATCAGTGCAGAACATAATTCAAAGCTATGTATCCCAATCAAGGGCCCAATGCCCTTTTGGGCTTCATATCTTAGCTAGATTTCTGTTTTCATACTTATATTTCACCTATATATTCTTGTAAATATCGCAGTTTCCTAATACCATTATTCATCGCGCAGAAAGATTCCTAATCCAAATCGAACCTGTTATTTAACCTAACCATACACTGTTCAGTCAATTTAACTTTACAGAAGAGCAGGGATAGAGTTGGTCTTACAATACAGGAATATAGGGGATCTTCCACATGCTGAGAAACTCAAAGGTCCATGCAGAAATGATTCCTGGAGAAGTTGTAAGCAGCTATGGAGGACCTAAGATACCAAAAGTCATCCTCCATGGCAAACAACCTGGTCAGGATGAAGGGTTGTGTCTGAATCAGCTTCTCTCTTCTTAATGTAGAGAAGATGGACCAAACCAGGCCTGTGTGGAGAGCTGTTCCCAGGTGCCAATGGTTGATATACCAATCTAACTTGTGAAAGTGTCACAGGAAGTAGGGGCAGCCTCCATCTCATGGGACCCTTGAAAGCAATTGTTAGGACAAAGTGGTTGCCACGGCAGTAACCTCATTCAGTTCCTGAATGAAGTGACCTACCCCTCTTCCTTGATGACGGATCTCTCTGAACTTGGGATCCAGGAAGCCAGGCACCCAGAGTTAGTCCCAGTTTCTTTCCCAGTGGGCTCAATTGTTTGGAATAACCAAGGACAGAGTAAGTCTTCCTTGGTACCTACTGATGTGAGGATTGCCAAATGCCAGGAGAGCTCTGAAAAGGGGAATTTCCTGAGAAAGCAGGTAGTGGCTCACCACTGGCTCCTGAAAACTTCACAGTGTTGGCCAAGGATACCCAATCTGAGAAGGACAGGCCATTTCAAGGAAACATAGTATGGCCCATCAGTCAGAGTACATTCCAATTAGTCACAGACCTACTTGAATAAAGGAGGTGTCGTTGTGGGTGTGGTTGTGATTTTGTGGTTTAGTCTCATGTTCTGAGAATAGCTAAGAAAGGCGGTTTGTTCGTTTTGGAGTGGACTGTTTATAGTAAGTCATTTGACAAGGCGATTGTTTGTATGCCTGTGTATCCCACTGTGTCCGTGGTTGTAGACATTATAAAAGATAATGCATCAATGGATGTGTCCTGTCTAGTAGAAAGCTTGCCAACATTCATCCTGCCCATTTTATGAGTGGACTGCAGGTTGCTTTAGGGACGGGCAACACCTACTATCTTCCGGAGTTCCTGTTTTCTTCCTGAATTCTGGCCACTCTTCATAGCAGGCTCATGGTTTTCTGTCCAAGATATGTACCACCTCCAAGCTCTGTGAAATTGCCATATAATGGATAGCTGAAGGGAATAGCAAGCATCTCAGAAAACTCAGATATCAGTGTGACAAAGAAAGTCTCAGTAGAAAAACCCTGCTTTGGGCCTTTTGCTTACCTATTTTTCTGTTGCTCTGAGTGTCAGGAAGGTCTTTGCCTCAGGCCACACCTTTGTGAACCCTGAAGAAAACAGTTTTCAAATGGAAATGAATGGGCATCACCTGTGGCTCTTTGCTTAATTGCTTTGGAAAAGGATGTGTCTGAATCAGCCTCTTGGCCCTGTGTGAGGCAGTGGCTTAGATTCTTAGCACCTGATGGATCAAAAGAAAGATCCCATGTGTCCATCCAAAACCAAAATGGCAAATATTCACTCATTGTGAATGAATTCTTTTACCTTCCTCTGTTAGGATCCTGAATTCCATCAAGGGAGAATAGGAATCCTTTGGGCCAAATGAGTTCTTCAAATCTCTGCAGAGGGGCTTGTGTTTTCTCATGACTCAAATTCACATAAAGAATCTAAACCACAGAGTCAGAAGGCCTCAAATTGAAAAAGCTGAGCAGTATTAATGTCAGGCCTATTTGATCACTCCTGGTTTACAGGAAGTGTGTCCAGGCCACCTTGGTGTTAGACAAATGAGGGGAACAGGACCTTAATTTGGACACTGACTTGGGCTGTGGACCTCATTGAAAACTCCAGCCAGACGTTATAAGGAGTGTCTATATGGAAGAAGATGAGGACCATGTGGGAGTGTTTTGGTTTTAATTGTGGTCATTTGTGTGGCGGTTGGAAGAGATGACTGTTCCACTGGGCTTGAACTCTGGTGTGATTCCCCTTAGAGACTGAGTTCTTTAACTGACCTCAGAGAAGTATTGCCATGAATTGTGTTGGGATTTTAGGAGGCCACACATGAGAGTCGCCCTTGGAACCTGAGATCTAGGCCCAGGTTGGATTTCCACAGAACACTGGGAATTTCAGCCCGGATATTACATACAATTTTTCTTAAAGACTTGGCAGCCATATTTGAGTTTAAAACACACATGGACCTCACATTGTAGATCTCAATGGGCCTGGCTTCATGTGACATTTTGGCCACCCTTAGGGAAACCATGCCTGTGAGAGTGCTCCAGTGCTTTCATTGAAATTAGCTTCTTCACCATTTAATGGTTCCTGAATTAATTGAAGCCCTCAGAGCCGCAAACTTCATCCGTGAAAAATGGCTAGACAATTACCATGAAATTTTTGATATTTTCATGTTCAGCTGGCACTGAAAAAACTTTGGATGTCCTGTTTCTGATCCTGAGTATACCAGACACTGCCTTGATTGACTTTGTTTCATGAAAATGGTGTAGAACAGATATGCCAGTAAGTTGGAGCCTGGTGAGTAGTTGGCCTAGAGCAGTGGTATGCAATTGTGTGATAAAACATCTGTGTTGTGGCCATGTGGATCAGCCATTGGCTTCCAAATGGCTTGTGACTGACATGGTGCAGCCAGCAGACCCATATATGTAAAGGCATCTTGTTATATGGAGAGGATTCACTGCAGTGTTCAGAATCATATTGCTATTCTCAAGGGGGCAATCTACGTGGGAGAGAACCTTGGTTGGTGCATTCTCCTGAAGACCCTGACTCACCACACCTTAAAGAACTCCCTCCACCACTCTGTCCCATTTTAACTCCTTGTATTTCTTGAAGCAAATACCAAACTCCCAGTGGAGCAGCGAGAAACACCAAGAAAAGTGGAGGATGACCAATTGGCTTCACAGTCCACACTGAAAGACACTTAGACCCCAGTGTCCATAGTTTACCTACAAAGAGAGAATTCAGCACCGCTGCCTCATGTTCATTGGATTATAAGAAACCATGTCCTCCAAGTAACATAGATGCAGACCCAGCTTTGATGGTCTCTCTACAAATGAACTAAATCTCCTCAGAACATCAAATATTTCAAGTGCCCACCCTTAGAAGCAGTTTCTCAAAAAGTATGTAGGCCAGCAGAGCTGCATGTTTGTGGAATGTTTACCCTTTCCCTTACTTTTACAATCTTCTCTACCACCTCCAAAGTTGTAAACTCCTGAGTATTCTCCATTCCAGATATATATTCACAGATTTTCTAACTCTTATCCTCTAATTGTGTCTTACTTGAGGAGAGTGTAATGTCAAGGCATTGTTCTGGATGAAAGTGGGAAGAATGTTGTGTAGCACATATTTGCATACACATTGGATTCAATTTCCTATTTTCCTTTAGAAATGCTGAATCCCTGAAACTAACATATACCCTATTAGACTCTGACTACTAATCCTAATATGATGGAGAAAAATAACACAAACAGAATAGAAATACAGGCAGTTTAGAGGAGGTATGTTTTATAGTTGGAGTTGCCTTTTGCATGGTATAGTGTAGCAGTTATAAATCTAGTCAATTATTTGTTGAAATAGTTCTCCATGCGTTTTTAAAGTTAACAAATAATGAATTCCTGTCCCCCTTTCTCTGTAGCCTATTCAGCACACGTATTTTTATATGCACATATAGAATCCTACCTGGTACCACACGTACATTCTTGTGAGGTGGCTGATTTGGCAGATACAAATTGGAAGAAGAGATCACTCCTCCTAAATGCTGAATGAACATTTAATTTAAATGTGAGTGAGCTTCCTAGTTGAACAACATTATACATAAATCAATGTTCAGTAAAATGAATATATTTGGATCTGTGGATGATATACATTTCATGGTGAATTTCGTTTGGCATATATATTGCAATTTTTAATGTCTCTCTCTGTTTGTGTATATAAATATGTATATATATATATAGATACACTCTCAAGATTTTTCAAAACATGAAATATGTGTCTTATTACACACTTCCTAAATTCATTCATATTTATCTTGTGGATTTATAATCAACTTTTCACAAGATTATTCTCAGAAATATTCATCCACCTGAAATACTTATTTGTTTCTTAGTACTGTTTCCACCCCAGATATGCATTCACGGATTTTCAAACTCTTCTACTCTAATTGTGTCTTACTTGGGGTGAAGGTAATGTAAAGGCATTTTTTCTGGATGAGAGTGGGAAGATAATTGTGTAGCATATATTTTATACACATTGGATTCATTTTCCTATATTCCATTGAATATACTGAATCCCTGACAATAACCCATACCCTACTATACTCTGTCTACTAATCCAAACATGATGGAGAAAAACAACCCAAACATAATAGAAATACAAGCAGTTTAGAGGAGGCATGGGGTATAGTTGGACTTGCCATTTGCATGATAAAGGGTAGGTGTTATAAATCTAGTCAATTTTTAATTGAAATAGTTTTCCATGTGTTGTTAAAGTTAACAAATATGTAAATTCCTCTCCCTTTCTCTGTAGCCTATTCAGCACATTTATTTTTATATGCTTATATAGAATTCTACCTGGTATCACACGTTCATTTTTGTGAGGTGACTGACTTGGCAGATACAACTTGTGAGAAGAGATCACTCCTCTAAACGCTGTTGGAACTGAAAATTCAAACTATGGGTGAGCTTTCTAGTAGAACAACATTATACATAAATCCTTGTTCAGTAAAATAAATATTTTCGCATCTGTGGATGCTATATATTTTATGATGAACTTCGATTGGCATATATATAACTACATTTAAATGTCTGTGTGTGTGTTTTGTGTGTGTGTGTGTGTGTGTGTGTGTGTGTGTATATATATATATAGACACATATATATGTATATACACATATATATAATTATGAATATATATATATATATATATATATATATATATATATATATATACACACTGTCCTGATTTTTAAAATATGAAATATATGTTTCTTAAATACATTCCCTAAGTTCATTCATGTTCAAAAATGTGGATTTATAATAAACTTTTCACAAAATTATTCTCAGAAATATTCATCCACCTGAAATACACATTTGTTTCATAGTTCTGAAAACTAACTTCAGTAAATGGTGCTTACAAATCCTAATATTTGTACAGTAACTGACCCAGATTAACATCAATCAAGTAGATTCGTATGGGACATGTTGTGTATTCTGACGTTTATTTTCATTCAACACTGGTACATTACTATTTCTTCAGTTTTTACAAATCATAGGAAATATATACTTCATCCACAAGTTCACAAATTTATACGCATTTGTTTCACAATCACTTTCTGCGTCATGAAACATGTATTCCTCCAGGTTTCTTGACTGGTCTTTTCATGAGACTTCTTTCCAAACACATTATTTTCGATTTCCATAATCACTTTTGAAGCAAAACTCACACACCCTTCATGATAAACCATAAACTTAATGTGGCCATTAGATATATAACTGGTTGGAATGAATGTTTGTATGTCAATATAAGATTTCCTGTATTTTTTCAGATATAATTTCAATCCATTATTTAAAGTCAGAACCAGATATATTATTTATTCACAATATGGTCTATTCATGCAGTATCTCTATATGCACAGACAAGGGTACACCTCTTTTTACCCCCATTACTAATTTATACGTCTTGAAAATGTTGCTGCCAGAAATGGTGGAAGAAAGAGTCATGTCACCTGATCTACATGTACGTTTTATCACAGTAATATTCTGGCCAAAAAAAGCAAAGGTCACACTTAAGATTGTAGCAAAGACTAAATGAAAAGTGAGCATGGATTACTAAACATCCATGTCCAGGTTGCCTAATGCTGTCAAATGTCAATCCTATTGGTCACTACATATTTGTTTCTTTCTTAGATTATATATTCAAACTCAACCCTGTTGAAAATATCTAATCCTATCACTCACTTTATACTTTGCCTGATTTCGTAATGTCTCTATTGATATCAGCTTTCCTAACTATTTTCCCCAGTTCATCATTGTGACAGTCTCTTCACTTGTGCTGACATTAACATTCACTGTCTACCGGAAACCCTATTGCTAAACAACATTTGGTCCAAATCCTATACTCACTCTTCTTTCTAAACCTACTGAGAATCTTCCGAATCCTACCGACTATCCCTTTTGACTGGAAGTTCTCTTCTACATTTAATCATCCATGGTACAAGGACCTAAGCCATTGTATATCGATTTACCTGACACATCAGTGCAGAACATAATTCAAAGCTACGTATCCCAATCAAGGGCCCAATGCCCTTTTGGGCTTCATATCTTAGCTAGATTTCTGTTTTCATACTTATATGTCACCTATATATTCTTGTAAATATCGCAGTTTCCCAATACCATTATTCATCGCGCAGAAAGATTCCTAATCCAAATCGAACCTGTTATTTAACCTAACCATACACTGTTCAGTCAATTTAACTTTACAGAAGAGCAGGGATAGAGTTGGTCTTACAATACAGGAATATAGGGGATCTTCCACATGCTGAGAAACTCAAAGGTCCATGCAGAAATGATTCCTGGAGAAGTTGTAAGCAGCTATGGAGGACCTAAGAGACCAAAAGTCATCCTCCATGGCAAACAACCTGTCAGGATGAAGGGTTGTGTCTGAATCAGCTTCTCTCTTCTTAATGTAGAGAAGATGGACCAAACCAGGCCTGTGTGGAGAGCTGTTCCCAGGTGCCAATGGTTGATATACCAATCTAACTTGTGAAAGTGTCACAGGAAGTAGGGGCAGCCTCCATCTCATGGGACCCTTGAAAGCAATTGTTAGGACAAAGTGGTTGCCACGGCAGTAACCTAATTCAGTTCCTGAATGAAGTGACCTACCTCTCTTCCTTGATGACGGATTTCTCTGAACTTGGGATCCAGGAAGCCAGGCACCCAGAGTCAGTCCCAGTTTCTTTCCCAGTGGGCTCAGTTGTTTGGAATAACCAAGGACAGAGTAAGTCTTCCTTGGTACCTACTGATGTGAGGATTGCCAAATGCCAGGAGAGTTCTGAAAAGGGGAATTTCCTTAGAAAGCAGGTAGTGGCTCACCACTGGCTCCTGAAAACTTCACAGTGTTGGCCAAGGATACCCGATCTGAGAAGGACAGGCCATTTCAAGGAAACATAGTATGGCCCATCAGTCAGAGTACATTCCAATTAGTCACAGACCTACTTGAATAAAGGAGGTGTCGTTGTGGGTGTGGTTGTGATTTTGTGGTTTAGTCTCATGTTCTGAGAATAGGTAAGAAAGGCGGTTTGTTTGTTTTGGAGTGGACTGTTTATAGTAAGTCATTTGACAAGGCGATTGTTGGTATGCCTGTGTATCCCACTGTGTCCGTGGTTGTAGACATTATAAAAGATAATGCATCAATGGATGTGTCCTGTCTAGTAGAAAGTTTGCCAACATTCATCCTGTCCAATTTATGAGTGGACTGCAGGTTGCTTTAGGGACGGGCAACACCCACTATCTTCTGAAGTTCCTGTTTTCTTCCTGAATTCTGGCCACTCTCCAGAGTAGGCTCATGGTTTTCTGTCCAAGATATGTACCACCTCCAAGCTCTGTGACATGTCCATGTACTGGATAGCTGAAGGGAATAGCAAGCATCTCAGAAAACTCAGATAACAGTGTGACAAAGAAAGTCTCAGTAGAGAAACCCTGCTTTGGGCCTTTTGCTTACCTATTTTTCTGTTGCTCTGAGTGTCAGGAAGGTCTTTGCCTCAGTCCACCAATTTGTGAAGCCTTAAGAAAACAGTTTTCAAATGGAAATGAATGGTCATCACCTGTGTATCTTTGCTTAATTGCTTTGGAAAGGGATGTGTCTGAATCAGCCACTTGGCCATGTGTGAGGCAGTGGCTTAGATTCTCAGCACCTGTTGGAACTAAAGAAAGATTCCATGTGTGCTTTCAAAACCAAAATGGCAAAAAGATCAGTCACTGTGTATGGAGTATCTTGCCTTACTCTGATAGGTTTCTGATCTCCATCAAGGGAGAATATGGATCCTTTGAGTCAAATGAGTTCTTCAAAGCCCTGGAGAGGCTAGCCCATATGAGCTTGGGTTTTTTCATTATTCCAAATCACATAAAGAATCTATACCTGACAGTCAGTTGGCCTCAAATTGGAGAAGCAGAGCAGTACTAAGCCCAGGGTTATTTTATCACTCCTGGTTCACAGGAATGTTGTCCAGGCCTAGCTGACTTTAAGCAAATAAGGGACAAGGGAGCTTGTTTTGGATACCGTCTTGTGCTGCACCCCTCATGGAAACCTCCAGCCAGAGGTTATAATGAGTGTCTATATGGAAGAAGGTGAGGACCATGTGGGAGTGTTTTGGTTTTAATTGTGTTCATTTGTGTAGCAGTTGGAAGAAATGACTGGATCCACCAGGGCTGGAACTTTGGTATGATTCCCCTTAGAGACTGAGTTCTGAAACTGACCTCAGAGAAGTATTGTCATGAATTGTGTTGCGATTTTAGAATGCCACGCATGAGAGTCGCCCTTGGAAACTGAAATCTAGGCCAAGGGTGGCTTTCGACTGATCACTGGGAATCTCAGCCAGGATATCACATGATTTTATTATGAAAGACTTGACAGGCATAGTTGAGAGTCAAAACACACATGGACCTCACATTGTAGACCTCAATGGGCTGGGCTTCATGTGACCGTTTGGCTACTCTTTGGGAAGCCTTGCCTTTGAGAGTTCTCCAGAGCATTCATTGAAATGAGGTTCCTCAACATTAAATGGTTCCTGAATGAATTGAAACCCACAGTTTCTCCAACTTCATCCTTGAAAAGTGGCTAGATAAACACCCTGAAATTTTTAAAACTCCCATGACCAGGTGGCACTGGAGAACCTTTGGATCTCCTGTTGCTGATCATGAGTGTACCAGACAGTGCCTTGATTGACTGGGTTTCATGAAAATGGTGAAGAACAGAGATGCCAGTAATTTGCACTGCTGAATAGTGGGCCCAGAGCAGTGGTGTGCAGGTGTGTGATAAAATATCTGAGGTGGGGCCGTATGGATTTCCAATTGACTTCCAAATGCCTTTTGGCTGCCATGGTGCATCCAGCAGAACCTTACATGTTAAGGCATCTTATTATATGGAGAGGTTTCAAGGCAATGTTCAGAATCAGGTGGGTATGGTCAAGGAAAAAGCTATGTGAAATAGAAGCCTGGTTGGTGCATTCTCCTGCAGTTTCTGACCCACCACACATGACAGAACTCCCTCCAGCACTGTGTCGCAGTTGAACTCCTTGTATTTCGTGAAGCAAATACCAAACTCCCAGTGCAGCACCAAGAAACACCACAAAAATGGAGGATGATCAAATGGCTTCACAGTCCACACAGGGAGACACTTAGCCCCCAATGGCCACAGTTTACCTACCAAGAGATAATTCAGCACTGCTGCCTCATGTTCATTCGAAAATAAGAAACCATGCTCTCCATTCACATAGATGCAGACCCAGCTTTGATGGTCTCACTAGAAAAGAAGCTAAACCTTCTGACAACAAAATATATTTAAAGTAGAGGCAGTTTCTCAAGAAGTCTTTAGGCCAGCAGAGCTCTATGTTTGTGGAGTGTTTACCTCTTAGACCAGGATGTAAGAAAAGAACACTGACTCCAATTAAAATCAAATTAAAGTAAGCTTATTATTTCCACTGGCTGGGCTGACACTCCCTCCCAAAATTGCGAGAACAAGAGAGCAACCCCACCTTTACTACAGCCCAGGTTTGTAGCCCAGAAAGTTACACAAAAATGGGGTAACAGATAATAGAACTCTGACAAGCATCACACTAATGGGAGTTTACATTTTTTTTTTTTTGCTAGCCCCAACATCAAAATTTATGAGGACCATTAGAGCCTCAGAGAGGGTCATTGTCTGGCCACAAAAGGCCAATATTTATGAGGTGTGACAAAGTTTCAGAGAGGGCTGCTATCTGGTCAGAGAGCCATGCACGGGTGAGTTCAAGGCACGGGCAGTCATTCCAAGCAGGTTCAGAATTTGCAGTAATTTACAGTAAAGCCAAAATGATTTTTTCATGGCTTTGTTGCAATATGGCTCCCAATTTTAATAAAAGGTAAGGTTGGGTGTATCATTCCCCCCTTTTCTTATGTCTCCCTTTGTAATCCTTGATAGGTTAGTGGAAAAGCACTGAGGAAATTTTAATCCCTCAGTTAACAGTCACCAAATTTTTAGAACTCACCGAAAACCAGTCTCCCTGATATTACCTGACTTAATTAATTACTTATATTGATAGTCTATTTATTTTTGGCTCCATTGGTGTAAGTAGAGAGTCGTCTCTCATTTTGGCTTTTTCTCAGCTGAGAAAGGGTGACATGAGTGTGCATGGCGTGAGGGACATGAGTTGCCTTTTTGAAGTCAGTTCTTTTTGAAGTCTTGTTGAGGAAGAACAGGTTGTAAAGTCATCTGGGGATGGGTTCTTCTATGAGAGAAACAAAAACATGAGTATTGAATAAATGTTGCAGTAGCTTTATCATGTCACTGTATGAAGTACCCTCACCAGTCTTTAATATCCCCAATTATCAGGACTGTGAACTTAATATTTAACTTTTAGTGATACAGTTGTCCCTCCCCATAATATACAGTTTAATAATTTAATGTCATCTGATTTTGCAGAATCCTTTCACTAGTATGACCTCTGTGTTTAATAGAGAAACATTTAATTCTGTTACTCAGGGCTGGATAATTGTACTAGCAAACACCAAGCCTACCTGTGTAGGTTAGGAATATCTGTAGGCCTTAAACTAAAAACTTCTGCCTCTGGAAGCTCCTCTTGATAGTCTATTTTTATAGTTATCAGGCATTCCTCTCTGAGAATCCTTCTTTGTAGCCAACAGTTTTACTTATTTTGGGAGGCTAACATAAAGTGTATACCTTAAAATATTATTATTATTATTATTATTATTATTATTATTATTTAAAATGCCCAGGATTGGCTGTATTTTGGTTTTAACTGTCTTTGCTAAGTGTTTAAGATGAAGCAGTCAAACTGACTTTTGTTTCTATCTATTGTTAGCAGTCAGCTGAGCTTTTATGGGAGTCATTTTTTGGGATACTTGAGAGCAGCTTCTCAGTTCTGCTAGTGCAATTTGAGCTATGTGGGTCCAGGTCTTGCTTGACCATGTGGCTTCCCTCAGAAGCATCAGGGATGTCTCCCTTTCCTGATGACTCACCTCTTTGTAGCAAATGCACTGATTGGCTTTCTGTTCTCCAGTGGTCTCATTAATCTCTCTGATCGGGAGGTTATGTGGCCCAGAGTTGCAAAGCTCATAGAGAAATCCCTTGTTCCCTGGATTCAGACTGACTCAGAGGGCAAGAGTCAAATATCGTTTTTTTTTGGACCTTTTTATTTAACTTTAATTTTCAATCCTAATCTGAAACAACCAGCAAATGAATTTTAACAGCCATATATTAAGAGTACTGTGCTTTAATGTCTATAAGTTTATAATTATTTATATATTATTAATTGGGATCTTATTATTCTGTCTGTCTTGTAGTTGATGACTTATTATCTTAAATTAACCCATGTTGTGTTCTTAAAGCAACACTTCTGTAAAACACCAACAGGAAATCTTTAGATCACTTATAAGGAAATTAAAAAATAAAATTTTTTTAACAAGAGTAAAAATACTTAGTTCATGTAATAGCTACCCTGAATTTTTTGGGTGAGTTATATATTATATCATCTTTTTGAGATCCTAGTAATCTTGACAGAAAAAAAAATTTGAACATAACTTTAAATGAAATAAAATCTGACCTACTGCTTTCGTAGTCATTCTCACATGTAGTAAGATGGGACACAGAGTCTTATCTCAGGTAAGCAGGGCTCCTTATAAACCTTAAATGCTTTAGTTCTAAAGCTGATCTTTGTTTTTTAAATATCATTTTACAAAGTTTACATAAATTTTTTGAGGTCACATGAACATTAGCTCACACCATATGATATCACATTTAAAACATGAATTAAAATACGGCTGAAAGATTTTAACCTTTACATAGATTAGGGTCTCATTAACTTAAAAATACATTTAAATTGTTCCACAATGTAAAAAGTAACATAAAACTTTACATATATTATTGATAACAGGTAAATAAATCCCCAATATATATTTTATTTACCATACAACTTCAGAACACCTGCTTGATATAATGCTCTTTTAAAGTTTCTACCTTATAGAGTTTTATAACTGGAAGATATGAGCACATTAATAGCATCACAATTACATTGATGTTTCTACATTAACCAAGTTTAGCTTTTAAAGAAATGGCAGTACAGTGCTCTAAAATAACAGTTCTTAATTAAACAGTTGTTTAATTTTTATGGTTGCCTGCTCTAGAAAATTTAAATCTTAATAAACTAAATGTTATGGGTAAACTTATGTTTAAGAAATTTTTGTCTCTTTAACACATGACTGATTTTTACAATCTTATACAGACTTTAGTACAAACTTATACAGACCTTAGTATATCAATCAGATATCAAACAAAAGTACTCATGAATGAGTAATCCCATATCAAATTTACTTTACTTATTTATCAAAATATTAGACAAATGTTTTGAACAGTGTAAGCCATTTTTTTGATTGAAAGAAAAGTCCTGGAACATAGGCATATTAGACCTTTTGTAGACATTAATACTTTATTAGATTTTTGAACACCTAGAAAAACTTGTAAGCTTAAATTTAAAGAAATTTATATTTATCAGTTTACCCAATTTAAATTGAAACATTTAAATCACGTGAATTAAAGATCTTTGGATCCACTTTTTAAAACTGTTTTTATGAGTGCTTTGTAATATGAGTGCTCCTTATATATGTTAATTTGTGTATCATATATATGATATACGGACATATGTATACATATATAGACATACAACACATAACAAATTGTGCACACATAATAAAAGTGAAGGCCTTGTAGCTTTTCACAGGTGAAATCTCCACTGCAATGATTTAAAAATTCCACAGTTGGTCAAAGATATTACTGATCAGAAAAACATTAACCTAGGTCTGTAGGAGCAAAATCATGAGCTCAAAAAATAAATAAAGAATCTAAGAAAAAAAATATGAGTCCTAGAAAAAATGACTGGCCAGTAATAAGTAAATACCATACATTTTACTTTTTTTTTCCTTAGGCCTCAAATAAGTCTCCTACTAAGCTTACAGGCTTCTTTCATTTGCATTTCAAAATAATCCCTGGCTGAGGTCTGGAAGAAGCAGGAAAAAATGGCTATTCTGAGCAGAAACCTTAGGCCTAAGGTATTTTAACCATTATTTTCAGGTTAGGATGTTGAAAATTATGATACAAGTTTAAGATACAATTCACAAAATTTTATATCTTCACAAGTTGTTTTGTCAACAGATATCATACTATGATTTAGTATCCTTGTCCAAATTAATGCACTGGTACACACAGTGACATTTTCCCAGGCTACCTAATTTAAAATTGGTGAAAAAAAGTCTGAATGATTGGGAAGTTACTTGCCAACTTGGAAGTAGAGTTCTTTAGTTTTCCATCCTAAGTATTTATGTTCTCTGGCATGAATTATCTGAAACCATAAACTAAACAATTACCTAAACCCGACTTTTAACTGCAAGATTGTGAAATGCTTCAAAAACCCATTCAGATACCAGATTGGTACAATGAAACATCATCATTTAGACACAAATTCAGCTAAGACCATTTCCAAGAAACAATTTATAATATTAACACATTATTGCACATGTCTTAAAGGGCCAGAAAAAAGGCACAAGACAGGCAGAAATGAACTCCAGACAATGGCTGACAGACAGAACCCTTTAAAACAGAGCAAATAAGAGAAAAATCTGCTTCCCCAGTGGCACCACAGATGTCCCCACAAGGGGACCAAATGTTTTCACAGAGGAGCAACCTGAAATGTAAAATAAAGTGTCTCCATGATGACTTTACTGCATTTAGTGTCCCCTTTTTGTTTTTCTCTTTTTTTAAGAAGACAGAGGCGGCATTATCCTTACAGTGCAGGGAACGAAGGAGGGAATTCCCTGAATAAACAGGGCTTTGGCAGATGCTGGGAGATACTCAGTTCTTCATTCCCCAGCAGGCATTGCCATCTGCACTGGGTGTGCTCCAGGCAGCCAGCTAGGGGCTTCTCTCATTCTGCTTAACAAATGGTGGTAAAGTTCATCACAGTTCCTTAAAACACAGTCCAAAGGGGTGTCAGGCTTACTTGCTTTGTTACCCATTTTCACGTTCAATATCCTTAAGATTTTATCACAGAAATCACAAAACAAAATGCACAAAAACAAAAAAACATATAGAATACAGAACAAAACACACACACACACAAAAAAAAAAAAAAAAAAAACAGAATCCCGGTGCCAAAACAGAAAAACAGAGGAGCAATTCAACGTCTTGCTAAAGCTCTGGGGTAGGAGCACGTGCGTGTCCCTCGGCACCTCTCTAACCTTGAAAGGAATTCCCTACAGAACGGAACAGAGGACAGAACGATTCTCATTACTGTCCTGGACAGGAGTGTATGTGAGCCTCCCCAGGCCACCTCTCTGTCATTAGAAGAGATCTCCCTTAACCAGATATAAGATGTTATCAATGTGCCACTAACCTATGGAGGCCTCCTCCACCAGGTGCTTGCTAATAGTTTCAGTGCGGTGGTTCACTGGAGTGCTCCCCAGACCGACGGCTCACTCCAAGGCCTTGGAACATCTCAAGTTGTGCACCCCCTAGAGTGGCTCCCCAGCCCGTAGCCCTGGAGGGAAGGCCAGCTTCAGAATTTTCAGCAGTCTGGCCTTGTGATCTGGTCGGGCAGGGTCATCTCACTGGGGAACTCCAAAATGTTGGACTAGGATGCAAGAAAAGACCACTGACTCCAATTAAAATCAAATTAAGGCAAGCTTATTATTAAAACCGGCCAGGCTGCCTCTCCCTCCAAAAATGGCGGGAACAAGACAGCAACACCACCTTTCCTACAGCCCAGCTATATAGCCCAGAAAGTTACACAAAAAGGGGGTTACAGATAACAGAACTTTGAAAGCATCACACTAATGGTAGTTTACATTTTTTTTGCTGGCCCCAACATCAGAAATTATGAGGACCATTAGAGACTCAGAGAGGGTCGTTGTCTGGCCTGGGAAGGCCAATATTTATTAGGTGTCACTAATGTTTCAGAGAGCACTGTAATCTGGTCAGAGAGCCAGGCATGGATGAGTTCAAGGCACGGGCACGCATTCCAAGCAGGTTCAGAATTTGCAGTAATTTATAGTAAAGCCCAAATTATCTTTTCACGGCTTTCTGGCAAGATGGCTCCCAATTCTAATAAAAGATCAGGTTGGGTCTATCAAGCCTGTCCTTTACTTTTGGAAACTCCTCTACAACCTGCAAGGTTGTGAACTCCTGACCATTTTACATTCCAGATATGTATTCACAGATTTTCTAACTCTTGTCCTCCAACTGTGTTTTACTTGGGGTGAAGGTAATATCAAGGCATTGTTCTGGATGAGAGTGGGAAGATTTTTGTGTAGCACATATTTGCATACACATTTAGGAGATCACTCCTCCTAAACACTGTTGGAACAGAAAATTAAATCTATGGGGGAGCTTCCTAGCTGAACAACATTATACATAAATTCAAGTTCATTAAATAAATAGTTTTGGATCAGTGGATGATATATATTTCAAGATGGATTTAAATTGGCATATATATTGCTACATTTTAATGTCCATGTGACTTTTGTGTTCATAATTTTTTGTGATTTATGTGGATTTATAATCAAATTTTCACAAGATTGTTCTCAGAAATATTCATCCAACTTAAATACATACTTTTTTCCTAGTACTGAAAAGTAACTTCAGTGAATGGTGCATAAAAATCCTAATATTTCTACAGTAACTGACCCAGATTAACATCAATGCAAGTAGATTCCTATGGGACATGATGTGTATTTTGATGTTCATTTTTATTCATCACCGGTACATTACTATTTCTGCAGTTTATGCACATTATATATAGTATGATATATAATGTTCAATCACTTCCTGCTTGAGAACACATGTATTCTTACAGGTTTCTTGACTATTCTTTTCATGAGACTTCTTTCCAAACACATTATTTTTGATTTCCATAATCACTTTTGAAACAAAACTCACACACCTTTCAGGATAAACCACAACCATAATATTACCATTAGATGTATAACTGGTTGCAGTGAATGATTGTATATCAATGTGAGATTTCTTTTATATTTTCAGATATCAATTCAATCCATTATTTAAAGTGGAACCAGTTATATTATTTATTCACATGATGGTCAATTGATGCATTATCAATATATTCTATGACACAGTTTATACCCCTTTGTACCCCCAATACTAATTTATATTTCTTCAAAATAGTGCTCCCAGAAATGGTGGAAGGAATACTCATGTCACCTGATCTACATATACATTTTATCACAATAATATTCTGGACACAAAATGCAAAGGTCACACTTATGATTTTACCAAAGCCTAAATAAAAAGTGAGCATGGATTAATAAAAACATCCATGTCCTGGTTACCTAATGCTCTCAAAAGTCAATCCAATTTGTGACAACATATTAGTTTCTGCCTAAGATTATATATTCAGACTCAAACCGTTGAAAATGTCTAAACAAATTACACACTTTATACTTTTACTGACTTCCTAATGTCTCTATTTATATCTGCTTTCCTACATATTTTCCCCAATTCGTCATTGTGCTGACATTTACATTCACTCTCTACCCGAAACCTTATTTGTAAAGAACTTTTGGTACAAATGCTATACTAACTCTTCTTTCTAAATCTACTGACTATCTTGCTAATCCTACAGACTATCCCTTTTTTATTGGATATTCTGTATGTTATTCAATCATCCAGTGTATAAGATCCTATTTCATTGTATATCGATTTATCTGAGACATCTGTGCAGAATATAATTCAAAGCAAAGTATGCTACTCAAGGCCCAATGTCCTACTTGGCTTCAAGTCTTCCCTAGATTTCTGTTTCCATACTTATATTTCACCTATATATTCTTGTAAATATCTCAGGTTCCCAATACCATTATTCATCCAGCAGAATGATTCCTAACCCAAATAGAACATGATATTAACACTAACCATACACTGTTCCCTCAATCTAACTTTACAGCAGTGCAGGATAGAGTTGGTCTTACAATACAGGAATATAGGGGATCTTCCACCTGCTGAGAATCTCTCAAAGATCCATGCAGAAATTATCCCTGAAGAAGATATAGAATGCTATGAAGGACCTGAGAGACCAAAAGTCATTTTCCATGGCAAATAACCTTGTCAGGATGAAGAGATGTGTCTGAATAAGCCTCTCGCATTTTAATGTAGACAAAATGGACAAAACCAAGCCTGTGTGGAGATCTCTCCCCGAGTACCTATGGTTGATATATCATTCTAACTTGTGAAAGTGTCACAGGAAGTAGGGGCAGCTTCCATCTCATGGGACCCTAGGAAGAAACTGTTAGGACAAAGTGTTTGCCAAGGCTGTGAGCTCATTCAGTTCATGAAAGAAGTGACCTACCTCACTTCTTTGCGATGGAACTCTCTGAACTTGGGATCCCGGAAACCAGGCACCCAGGGCCAGGCCCAGTAACAGTCACAGAGATCTCACTTGTTTGGATTTATCATGGAAAGAGTCAGTCTTTCTTGGGACCTACAGATGTGAAGATGGCCAAATGCCAGAAAAAATCTGAAGAGGTGTCTTTCCTGAGAAAGCAGGTAGTGGCGGCTCAAAGCTGGCTCCTGACAACTTCACAGAGTGGGCCAAGGAGTCCAGATTTGAGAACAGACAGGCCATT